>NC_134090.1:50793689-51096073 GCF_000715075.1 Nicotiana tabacum | reverse complement strand
ATCCGGTTGACTTTTCCAACTTAAGGTTACTCAAAAGAGACTAAGTGTCTCAAACCTTATCAAAACCTCTCCGAACCCGAACCAATCAACCCGATAATATATAATACAACTAAAAAAATAATAAAAAGCAGAAATAGGGAAAACAGGGCAGTAATTCTTGAAACGACCGGTCGGGTCGTTACATAACAACTCTCTTTTGGAGTCATCACCTTAATGTAAACATTTCCATTCCCTTTAATGATGTAGGGAGCTAGTTTGCTTAATTAGAAAGTCTTATGCCTTAGTGGGTATGGGCCCCACTAAGTTGATGACTTAGCCTCCAAATAAGACACCTTATCAAATTAAATTAAAAGTCATCCCCTTGATCAAGGTGTGCTGCCACGTTATTTTTTATAAAGCTTATCCAAAAAAATTATCCACTTATTCCTTAATTACATAGTTAATCTTCCGCCAAAAATTCACAATTAGTCAAATATCCACATAATTGAGAATTATCTCAAATTACTTAAAATACTACTTACTTTTATCACACTTTATACATCTTATTATCATGGCCATGTGGTAACTTGTATGGTACTAGTCCATAAATACTGGGTATTTTAGTTCGAGCCGTATTTTATCTCAAAATGTCAAACTTCGACAAAATTTATTTTCTTTGATTTGCTTACCCTCTCACCTTCACAAATTTATTCATCACTTGTTTGAAATAGCATACTGCTTATAATCTCAAAATAATCCCATTCTTGAACTTACGATGAAACTTTAATATAAGAATATGCGACATGTAAATCTCATTTCCGAACTTCCATCAATTTACTTCTGGCGTATTTTCACGTACGAAAACATGGGGTGTTGTTGACACCCAATCTTTTCCTATATTTTTTATATGCATAAATACCTTCATATATATATATATATATATATATATATATATATATATATATATATATATATATATATATATATATATATATATATATATATATATATATATATATATATATATATATATATATATATATATATATATATATATATATATATATATATATATATATATATATATATATATATATATATATATATATATATATAAGCATGCACAAGGTTTTTATAATTTTTTCCATAATTTCAAGGATTTAAATTGATTTATTTCCTTCCCTTTTATTCATAAAATCCCCAAAAATTATCCCTCAAATTATTGTTGTGGTGATTTAGTCATTTGATTTCTATATTTATGTCAAAATATGGTTAAAATATTTTTTGTGCATTTTTACAATTGCATTTTGTATTTTTAAGCTAAATTGCATATAATTGCAATATTAGCCCCATTAATGTATAATTATATTTATTTGCGTAAAATTGATCTCCTATATTTTTAAAATGTTAAATGTCTATTTTAAATCATTTTAGTATACAAAATTATTTTTCAAAAATAAGCTGTTATTTATTATAAATTATATAGGGGAAAATTGGCTATTTAAAATATAGCCAGATTTACATTTCAATTTGGCCCAATTTAAACCCAACCCCAACCCAATTTCAAATTAAAAACACCTGACCTAAACACTGAACCCTCCTACCCGACCCAAGACCCGTCAAATCCTGGTCGTTGATCCAAAAGATCAGCAACCCTCATTTGTTCTTGCCATTTTTAATTCCGGCGACCCCCTAAACCCATCTCATTTCTCAAATATGCCGCCTATGTATTCTCTCATCTCCTCTCCTCTCTCAACCCCTCAACCTAACCCTAGCTCCTTCAACCGCCGACCTTCTTCTCCGATCTTCTCCGGTGATCTCCCTTCAACTCCTAAGCCTCCAATGGCTCCTCTAGCTTGCCTTATCTAAGGTCTTCAAGGGCCCTGGGCCACGCCGACTTGCATCTAGGGTTTTATACTTGCCTGTTCTTGGTTTCTTTAGTATTTCACACTTTTCTTGAAACTCCTTTACAAGAATCATCGATTTCAAAGTGTTTCATCTTCTACTAAAATTAGTGTTTTCGGAACTTCATTTAAAACTTTGGTTAAACTGATTCTTTACTGCATATTTCGACCGATTCTATGATTTTACTCCTTTTTCAACTCTCCTATGTGGAAAGCCCTAAATTTTTGAGATTTCTTTGTTTTGTTCTCTGTGTTAGCATGACTACTCGATTCTTGTTTAAGTATATGTGATTATCTTGCCTCGAATATGTTCTTAATGAGTTTTTAGCTTAACTTATATCACCTCTATGTGATTATGTTCATCTTGATTGTTCAGACTTGCCTCTTTCTATCAATACTGTTTAACCTGCATGTTTGCTATGTCTGGTTGCTCTTACTCTATTTATATGCTGAATACTGAATCATAACCTCCTCTTTCATTGATTCTTGATTCCCTATTTTATGGTTTGATTTAAAGACCTTCCCTGAAACCCTCGATTTCTACCTCTTCTATTCAAATTAACTGATTCACCCACCTTGTCTGTTGTGGTACTTTATTCTTACTGAACTATTTCCTTAATTGGAGTTTTCTGAACTTAGCCCTAATTGCTTACCCTATACTTACTGAATTTGATTCTTTCCTTACTAGTCATACACTGATTTCTTTCCTTATATGCTACTTAATCTTACCGTTTGAATTAATTCCCTTAAATTAAGGGAGTACTGGTCCTAATTTTGCTCTAATTGATTCTGAGTTCCATAATTACTATGCTACTATAATTCTTACCTTATTTTTTTAATCTAATTTCGAACTGCTATATATACAAAATCTTTCATTAACACAACACACAAACACTTTGGTTCAAAAGCTCTCTCTCACACTTAAACTTTCTGCTCTCTCTATTGCGCTAGTTGCTACTATTCTAAGTTAGCCAGCTGCAAGCCAAGGCTAACTACTGTGCTCTCCTGCTCCTTCACTTTTGTTTACTGTCTTCTCTACTGGTATGTTCTAGTTTAAATCCAAGGTCCAACAACTATATGGTTCTTTTATTGCTTCAATTCATCCTGTTTCTAGTTTGCTTTTACTTATGGTTTTGCTGTGAAACCTGCAGTTAATATGCTTACATGAATAGCATGTTATGAACTCCTATTCCTTAGAATTAGAATGAGCATGTTATCCCTTCTATGTATTCTGTCTCCATGTAATCTTGCACTATCTGGACTCTGATATGAATCTCCTCAATATAGTCTGCACTCCTAACTTGTATGGTTCTGGGATTGAATCATGTGGATCTTATATTGAACCCCCTTAAGAATTGCTGGTTCTGTGACTATGTTTGATCAGTTGTGTCTGAGCATGTTTGTACCCATTACTAACACCTTTGCTTTATGGGTTTACAATCATGTGTTCTATGTATTCCCAAATCACTTGACCCCTATTTGTGACTACTGAATTTTCTTTCGTTCTATGACCCCCGGCTGTGTATGAACCTGTCTTAAGGGTTTTGTGTTTGGACTGTTGTTTACTACTCCACTCTCTTTTCAAACTGTCACTATTGTTTTACTAAATTATTTCAAATAAACTTCCTTTTAATATAGTTTTCCTACTGAAACTTTTCAACTTGTGTCAAGCACTTTCACTCTACTCCTAAGTCAATAGGTTCTGCCCTCTCCAGTATGTGTACTGCATTGGAATTCTCTTGAGAACCCTCTGAAGTCTGGCATACTGAGGCTGGCCCTTCCCACACTACACTTATTCAATTTTGGTTACCAAGTCTAGGTGTAAGCCTTTCCCGGGATCCTTGAGATCCTTAGGGAACTTTGATGCACCTAGACTATGACATTGTCTATGGAATTGAGGCATTTGAGGCTATTGGAGGCTTTGGAAATCTGGGCCTATCTGTAGGCTCCCTATAGAATAACTTCTTATTTTCTTATTTACTTATGTAATTAATTCATATGGTCCGTAATAACTTGTAAATGAATAATGGGGTAATTAATGAAAAGGGTGGGTAGCTACATTTTGTGGGGCAATAAGGGTAGAAACCATACCTATAGAACTTTACAATTTGTCGTGTTTGCCTTTATGAGTAGACATCATGCCTATAGGACTTTTGTATCTTGTCATGTTAGAAATCATGCCTATAGGTCTCAACTAATTCCATAATAGAAATCATGTTTACAAGTTTTAAAATCAGCTTCACAAGTAGATGTCATGCCTATAAGATATAATTCAATCCAAATTCTGTCATAACAAGTGTTTACATATTTTTTTCATTTATGCTTGCAAAGATTCTGAAATCAGTATTAAACAAGTAGATATCATGCCTATAGGGAATAACACCAAAAAGTCTGCTTGTAGATCTCACATAAGTTTAGTTTAAATACATCAACCAAGTCCACATTTTAGTTCACTTCTAAACTGGTTTAATTAAGTGGTTTATATATCCCTGAAATGAGTCCTTTTTAAAATTGTCTTAATTTATCATTAGAAAGCATGCCTATGGGGATTAAAAAGTCTGTTATAAAAACATGCCTTGTTTCACTATAATACGTAGTTATCAGTGTTCCGTATAGGCAAACCTGTAGGGCGTTTTCAAAACTTGCAATTCTGAAATTGTTTCTGTGACGTAATGTTCTTCTGGTTTAACAGGCTTTTAAAAATCAGTAAGCAACTGATAGGGCATTACTTTTGAGTTTATAAAAATAAATTGCTTATCTTCTGCATATTCACCTAAACATCCTGCTTTAGGATACTGTTTAACAAAAAGGCCTTTATTTGTGTTTGAGCCGTGCTGCTTGCATTCCTTATTGTGGAGGTAAACTGAGCCTATTATTTGCTCCTTCCTGTTTTTGTTTGTTAAGAGTCCTATGTGTTATTGCTTGTCGCCTTAGTATTTTTACCTTTTAAACCTTAGGGGTCTGTCTAGAACCACCTATAGGTACAGGTCTTCAATCCCTCCAGGACTATTAAGAAGGGACGGACAGTGCACACATAGGCATTGTTAAGGTTACTAGAATGCTTTAGGCTATGACCACATGATGGAAAGGGTAGATATGGGATATGATGATTACGCGCTAATGTCACGTGTAGCCCCTCATTGATGAGTGTTTACCGGACATTGTGTGGGGTGATCCTGTAGGCTAATCAACCTAGGACTCCTCCTTTCCAAAACTCCTTTTATTTAAACTTTGTTCTACAAATACAGCTTGTCCAAAACCTTTGTCTTATTATTTGAGTTATACAAACATGCCTTATTTTTAATTATTTGCTGCAAGTATTTATTTGGACTAATTCGTAAATATAAGTTCGACCGGGACCCACAGTTGTGGACCAACAGGGGTGCCTAACACCTTCCCCTCGAGGTTATTTTGAGCCTTACCCTAATCTCTGATAATGCAAACCAATCCTGGAGTTAATCACTCCAGGTTCCCTAACGCACCTTAATTCGTTAGGTGGCGACTCTTCAAATACCCAATTCCCAAAAGAAAATGAGTTATTACCCCCATGGAATGTCGAAACCCGGACCTCTCTCCGCGGAGGGAAAAAAGGGGGCGCGACAGCATGGCAACTCTGTTGGGGACATCTTTAGGCTCTTACCATAACGAACTTATCATTTTTCTAATTAGTCCAAGTACGTTTTATCCTATACCATTCTCCCTTATTTGAATTTAACTGTCCATTTGTTAAGCATTTATGGTTTTTTTATCTCTGAAACTGACTTATCTCTTTGTTTTCTTTTTCCTGTAACTGTCTTTCAATTATTTAAATGCTGTATTTATTTTTCCTGCATGAAAATACTTGACTACATGTTATTAATTGCTGCATAAATCATGATCCGTATCATATTCCACTCGTGGGTATCAAATCCTATAGCAATGCTTTAATGAGTGGTTGTGCTCTTCCTATTTACTACCCTTAAATTCGGAAAGGCTTATTTGTAGTAAAACTAGTCGATCAGCGGTGCAATCGACAGTTTCGTGCCTTCCCCCTCGAGTTGTCCGCTTGAGGGTACCAGTCTAAAACCCCATAGAAACTGGTTAAAATTGTGCATGCATCATGGTCAAACCTAGTCGGATCAGTTATGTTGTCCACATAATGATCCTTTAAGATAAGCCTTATCCAAAGTCTATCGGGTTTTCCATAATCCCAATGGATACCACCACATTATGTGCATTAATTTGGAGAACTAAATGTCGATATGTTGATCATAAATGTAAAAATAGTCGAGTCTGGTGGGGGTGAGGTCTAACCCCTTTGTTTTGCAGAAAATGAGGCACGAGGTCCCCAGATTCGGTATGGTTAGAAACATCCCACAATTGTTGCTAGATTGGTGGGAGGACCTTTCCTCAAGTGACAAGAAGCATGTGAGAAAATACATGGGTAACCTGCCTTCCTTGCTAGATATTGAACCAAACAACAAACTGATCGAGGCTGCCACTTTATTCTGGGATAGTGAAAGAGCTGTGTTTCATTTCGGTGACATAGAAATGACACCACTTTTAGAGGAAATAGGAGGGCTTGCAGGATTCAGTTTGGACAGTCCCAGGCTATTGGTACCAGAAAATTGTACGGGCAGGGGATTTTTAAAGATGATGGGGAGAAAGAAGATTGTCGACCTAGTGTGCTTGAAGGACTCCTACATACCTTTCGAATACATGTACGAGAGGTATGGCCATAGCAAGTCTTTCCGCACTTACCAAGATGAGATCCCTCTCACTTCTCTGGGTCATATCTACCATAGAGTGTTTGTATTCATTGTATGCTTTCTAGGCCTGATAGTGTTCCCAACGAAAAAGGGAAGAATCCACACTAGGTTGGCCATAGTTGCTAAGACTCTGATGGAAGGGATTAATGGACAGACATATACCATAGTCCCCATTATCATAGCCGACATCTACAAGGTTTTGGAGCGCTGTCAAAGAAGGGTCAAGCATTTCGAGGGATGTAATTTGTTGCTGCAGTTATGGTTGCTGGAGCATTTCCAAAAGGGTCGCTATCGTCAAGAATTTCCGCGAAGGGCTTGGAACGACCATATTGTCTTTCATCACGCTAAGCAGATGACTTACATTCCAGACAGATTTGCTCAGCTGGAAAGTGCAAAGAATGGGTAGAATTCTTCGTTAATCTAACCGAGGAACAAGTGCAGTGGATGTTTGAATGGTTCTCAATAGACGAGTTTATTATCAGATCCAGGGATGCTCCGTAGTTGGTGCTGATCGGGTTGAGAGGGATATGTTTGTATGTCCCTATGTGAGTTATGAGGCAAGCAGGTAGAAAATAGGTTGTACCGAGGGTTGTCAAGATGAGTCATTTCAGGGTAGACTTTCAAGATGACGACATCCCTTACAAGTGCCCAGCTCAACACATGTGGCACTGCAAACTCATTGTGGAGACAAGCACCATTGAGCCAGACAGGTATCATGCAGGGTGCGAGCCTCTCTATTCTGCATGGTTGGAAGACAATCTGAAAGGAATGGTGACACCAGGGAACAGAATCATAGATGAGAAAGCTGAAACTCAAGTCAAATACAACAGGCTGCGCAAGAGGGTCCACGACTCTGAGAATGAGCACCGGGAAATACATAAGAGGAATGTGAGGTTGATCGAGGAGTGGAAAGAGATGGAAATAACCTCTAATAGGAAATTGGAATACCTGGAGCGAGGAATAGTGGAGCTAGAAGGCAAAGTCATAAAGAGAATTGAAAATTGCTAGAACGCTGAAGAAGCTAAAGGAGGATATCTAGCCAGAGCCTACTTGCTACTGGGACTGCGCGAGCTGGGGGATCTATATGACGGAGTCCGGAAGATCGAGTCTGGGGAAGGTCCTTTTGGGACCAAATAGGTTAGATTTACTTGCTTTTCCTAAAATGTAATAAGGTCAAGTGCCAAGTAGTGACTTATCTTATTATTATCTTAGTGTCATTTTGGCATTCGACTATTTTTATATTATGAAATGAAGCAGTTATTGGCATGAAAAGTTCTCCAAGTTTATTTTTCACTAGGCCTACCTCGGGCACGAGGTTCCCAAAATAAGACACGAGTTTACATTTTGATATATGTGTTTAAATACTGCAAACGTTTCAGAATCCTCACTGACTTGTTACCTTTTTGTTTTTGCTTATTTTTATTATTATTCCCATCCCCTTAGGTTGGTTCACTCATACTGACCTCATCAGCATATCATACCAGATCCAGAGGCCCTCCACCTCCTCCTCCTCCAAGCAACACAAAAGGCAAAGGAAAGACAAAGATGGACGACTTAAGTGGAATCTGAAAGGAAAATATTGAAAATGCAGAGACTTCCGATGGTCATAGTACTCCAACCCTGAATGACCTGGTTTTGAGATTGGAATAAAAGATACTAGAACTGCAAGGAGAACTTGAGCAGGTCCACAACTTGGCAAGCCTATCACTCACCCTCAATGTCCCTGATATCCACCAATAAAACACAAAGAACCAAACACCTCCTCAGAACACACAAAACCAACAACCAAAAAATCCTACCGCACCAAATCAATATGCAACTCCACCCCAAAATATCAATCCGCTGCCAATACCAACTCCACCACAACATCATCTTCAACCAATTTAGTACCCACCAACCACCACTTACCATACTCCCTAAAACATACCACAACCCATTTCCGATCCCCAAAACTCCACCAATGACCATCACTACACCCAGGTTCCTGACACCCATCAAAGCAACCCCATATATGTGGAAACTATACCTCATTCTACCCAACCAATCTCCTGTGCAACGGAATCCTCTGAGAAAGACTTGCTCATTAAGAACATGGCTGAAGAACTCAAGAAGTTGACAAGCCGAGTTCAAGGGGTTGAAGGCGACAAAGGAATAGAGGGTTTGAACTATGAAGATCTTTGCATACAGCTTGGATGTCAAACTGCCAGAGGGGTACAAACCTCCCAAGTTCGAAATGTTTGATGGTACAGGTGACCCCAGGGTTAATCTAAGGACCTATTGTGATAAGCTTATCGGGGTCGGGAAAGATGAAAGGATCTGGATGAAGCTCTTTATAAGGAGCCTCACTGGGGATGCTTTGTCTTGGTATATCAGCCAAAATCCTAAGAAATGGTCCAATTGGGTAAGCATGGCACCAGATTTCATGGACCGGTTCCAGTTTAACATAGAGAATGCACCGGATGTCTTCTACATTCAGAATCTTAAGAAGACACCTACTGAGACTTTTCGTGAGTATGCTACTCGTTAGAGGTCGGAAGCAGCCAAGGTCAGGTCCGATTTGGATGAAGAACTGATAAATAAATTCTTTATCATGGCACAGGATCAACCATATTATGAGAGCTTGATGGTTATTGAAAACCACAAGTTCTCTGACATCATCAAACTCGGAGAAAGGATCGAGGAAGGAATCAAAAGCGGGATGGTAACAAACTTTGAGGCCTTGCAAGCCACGAATAAGGCACTACAATCAGGTGGCATATCAAAGAAGAGAGATGTCGGGGCAGTAATGGTGGCACATGGCCCAAAATCTCCACTCACATATCAAACACCTCCACCCACCTATCAAATACCTCCACCCACATATCAAACACCTCCACCCACATATCAAATACCTCCACCCACATACCAAGCATCACCGCCTACATATCAACCTTCATCTCCTAGATATTCCCAACCATTCACTATCAATCACACCTATAACTCCCAACCATCCCACTTCCAATCACCACTAGCTCGCCAAAATTATCCAAGACCAAGACCCAATTTCGATCGCAAGCCACCCAGACAGTACACTGCCATTGCCGAGCCCATTGACCAACTGTATAAAAGGCTAAAAGCCATAGGCTACATCACTCATGTTCCTGCTGTAGAATTAGAAAATCCATCCCAATGGGTCAATCTTAACAAAACTTGTGCATACCATTCCGGTATGAAAGGGCACCACTACTGAGTGCCGAACATTGAAGGATAAGATCCAGACACTCATTGACAACAAGGTCATACAAGAAAAGAAAGTTGTACCCAATGTCCACAACAATCCCCTCCCTGATCACAGAGGTGAGGATGTACATGTGATAGAAACAAATGAAGAATGGGACCTTGAGGGGTCAATCGTGCTTATTCGAGAAGGCTATGACTTTAAGGTTGAAGTCACACTTGCTCATATTGTGGTTCAAACTCAGGCACCTATTGATGTTGAGGTAACTGCATCAGTTCCATTCGAGGTAGAAGCAGCTCTGCCTGCAGCCACCTCCGCTCCATTTGAAGTAGAAGTGGTCACACCTTTTACTGTGATGGTGTCAACCACACCCCCATTCAACTTAGAAGAAATACCCTGGGAATGCCGAGGCTCGGCAGAAAGGGAAAGCCAAGGAAGAGGAATCTGACATAGCACAAGGAAAGACTAGGACTGGAAGAGTCTATACACCACTATATTTGGGAGGATCAAGCAAGGATGCCACTACTAGGCAGCATATCATTGAGACGGGGCCAGATGACCTGTGGAGGAAAGTGCAGGCTAAGGAGTACTCTATTGTTGACCACTAAACAAAGTTCTTGCTCAGATATCTATCCTGTCACTATTGCAGAATTTAAAGGCACACAAAAATGCCTTAATGAAAGTACTGAGCGAGGCTTATGTACCCAATAACATCACTGGTGGAGAAATGGCTAACATGGTTGGGCAAGTACTAGAGAGCCATAATATTATCTTTCACGAAGATGAGCTATTGCCTGAGGGTTTGAATCACAATCGGGCATTCCATATTACAGTGCAATTTGAAGACAAGTTCATTGCTAGGGTCCTGGTTGATGGAGGTTCAAGCCTAAATATTTGTCCATTCGACACTTTGAAGAGGTTGGACAAAGGTTTCCATGAGAGTCCATTCGACACTCTGAAGAGGTTGGACAAAGCTTTCCATGAGATACAGGTGGGAAGCATGAATGTGAAGGCTTTAGATGGGTTCCAGAAGGCCACGATCGGGGAAATCAACCTTTGCTTGCAGACGGGTCCCACTTGGTTCGACGTTGAATTCCAAGTTCTTGACATACCAGCCTCATATAATCTTTTGTTGGGCCGCCCATGGATCCATACTACTAGAGTCGTGCCTTCCACACTACATCAAGCCATGAAGTTTGAATGGAACTGCCAGGAAGTAATCATTCACAGAGATGGAAGTAACCCCGTCTACACTAGTCAAACCATCCTGGCCATTGGACATAGGAGAAGGCTAGGAGGGGAAACCTATCATCACATTAAATGCGTCAATACCGTCAAGAAATATAAATGGTGAAGCAGTAAAATAAAAAGCATACTAGCATGGTCCGGATATGAACCCGACAAAGGGTTGGGAAAGAACCTCCAAGGTATCACCAAACCAATACAGCTAAAACAACATGGTACCACTTTTGGGCTCGGATACCAATATACATGGCAAGAATACAATGATTGGTCGCCTCCATGGCATGAACCATATTACCCTCTTGAGCAACCGGTGCCACATTTAGAACGGGCTTTTCATTAGGCTGACATGATATGGGGGACCGTAGAATAAGAAGCACTAGCTGGGTTGAAGAATTTTTGCTTGGAGGATGAAGACATGGATTGCAATGCCATAATTGAGGAGGAGGAGGAGGAAGAAGGCCTCACTATTCAGACTGTGGCGAAGGGAGCTGTTCTCAGAAAATGGACCGCCACACCATCCCGAGCCCACCGAGTCCCTGGGTAGCTTCGCAGAATTTTCTTCTATAGTCATTCTAGGCATTTAAAGATTCCTATAGTTTCGTTTTAATCTTCACTTGTTTCAAAATAAATGCTTGATTCATCAAGTCGTGCTTTGTTTGGATAATTTTTCATGTTTTAATCAAATGCATTTGCTCTTTATTATTCACTACTCTCTTTGCACTTTTTCTTTCTACAACGTTATTATTACTGTTCCTGATGAACCAGTGACTGTGACATGTATTGAGGCAATGCAACATGAGAATAGTGATTGAGAGGAATAAGATGAGATACCCGAAGAAATCGTCAAGGAGGTTGAAAATTTTGAGAATAAGCCTAAGTCCAATCTGGACGAGATCGAAGCGGTAAATTTAGGAGACGCTGAGACCGTCAAGGAGACCCGCATCAGCATTCAGTTGTCACCAATAGAGAAGTAAGAGTACATTCATTTCCTAAAAGAATGAGGACATTTTCACATGGTCATATGATGACATAAACAGTTTGAGCACTTCCATAGTGGCTCACAAGTTGCCTCTAATCCCATGTGTCCGCCAGTCAAGCAGAAACTCAGAAAATTCAAACCAGACATGAGTCTGAAAATCCAGGAAGAAGTTACCAAGCAAACCAAACCCAAGGTTCTCAGGGTGGTTGAATATCCAACCCGGTTAGCTAACATTGTGCTAGTTCCGAAAAATGACGGGAAGGTCAGAGTATGTGTTGACTAACGAGATTTAAACAGAGCAAGTCCCAAAGATGATTTTCCACTACCAAATATATACATCCTGATCGATAATTGAGCCAAGCATGAACTCCAATCTTTTGTAGATTGCTTCGCGGGTTATCACCAGATTTGGATGGATGAAGAAGATGTAGAGAAGACAGTTTTTATTACACCATGGGGTGTATATTATTACAAGATGATGCCATTCGGTCTGAAAAATGTTGGGGACACTTACATGAGAGCCATGGCAACCATCTTCCTTGATATGATACACAAAGAAATAGAGATGTATGTGGACGATGTCATTATCAAATCCAAGAGGGCCACAGATCACATAGCAGACTTGAGAAAGTTATTTGACAGGCTCAGGAGGCACAATTTGAAATTGAACCCCGCAAAGTGTGCATTCGGGATTCCCGCAGGAAAGTTATTGTGATTCATCGTCAGTCGTCGAGGGATCGAACTGGATCTGACTAAAGTCAAAGCTATTCAGGAGTTACCACCACCTAAGAGCAAAAAGGACGTAATGAGCTTCCTAGGGCATCTCAACTATATTAGTCGATTCATAGCACAGTCCACAGTCATATGTCAACCCTTCTTCAAGATGCTGAGAAAGGATGCCGAAACAAGCTGGACAGAGCATTGTCAGAAAGCTTTTGATAAAATCAAAGAGTACCTGTCCACACCACCAGTTTTGGTCCCGCCAGAGCCAGGACGACCTTTGCTACTCTAGCTATCTATATTAGATGGAGCCTTCGGATATGTTTTGGGACAACATGACGAGACAGGTAGAAAGGAACAGGCCATATATTACTTGAGCAAGAAGTTTACACCTTATGAAGCACGGTATTCGCTGCTTGAACGCACTTGTTGTGATTTGACCTGGACAGCCCAGAAATTGAGGCATTGCTTCTATGCCTACACTACCTACCTCATATCTAGGATGGATCCCCTGAAGTATATATTTCATAAACCCATGCCTACTAGGAAGTTGGCTAAATGGCAGATACTACTAAGTGAGTTCGATATCGTGTATGTAACTCAAAAGGCAGTCAAGGGACAAGCATTGGCAGATCAACTTGTTGAAAATCCAGTGGGAAGAGAATACAAACCCTTGAACACATATTATCCTGATGAAGAAGTATCATTCGTAGGAGAAGACATGACCGAAGCATATGACGGTTGGAGGATGTTCTTTGACAGAGCCACAAATTTCAAAGGAGTGGGTATTGGAGCAGTTTTGGTATTAAAAACGGGTCAGTATTATCCGGTATCTGCTAAATGTACATTTCCCTGCACCAACAACATGGCAGAATATGAAGCCTCCATATTAGGGCTCTACATGGCGGTTGACATGAACGTTCAGGAGTTGCTGATAATTAGTGACTCAGATTTGCTTGTGCACCAGGTACAAGGAGAGTGGGCCACCAAGAATTCCAAGATATTGCCATATCTGCACACTGTGTAGGAATTAAGAAAGAAGTTCACAAAGATAGAATTCTGACATGTGCCCAGAATTTAGAACGAGTTTGCGGACGCATTGGCCACTTTGTCATCCATGATACAACATCCAGATAAGAACTATATTTATCCCATCCTGGTGAGGATCCATAATCAGCCGACATATTGTGCTCATGTCGAGGAAGAAGCATATGGAAAGCCTTGGTTCCATAACATCAAAGAATAATTATCAAAAGGAGAATACCCGGAGCATGCAAATCACATTCAGAAATGCACGCTCCGGAGATTGTCAAATCACTTCTTCCACAGTGAGGGGAACTTGTACAGAAGAACTCCCGATTTGGGCCTACTAAGATGTGTTGACAAAAAGGAAGCTTCTAAGCTACTTGAGGATGTGTATGCTGGGACCTGTGGCCCACACATGAATTATTTCATCTTATCTAAGAAGATACTCAGAGCAGGCTACTTTTGGATGACCATGGAGATGGATTGCATTCAGTATGTCCGCAAATACTTTCAATGTCAAGTGCATGCCAACATGATAAAAGTGCCGCCAAACAAGCTCTCCTTGGCCAGTCGTCGCCTGGGGAATGGATGTTATTGGTCTGATTGAGCCCACTGCTTCAAACGGACACAAGTTTATTCTAGTAGCCATTGATTACTTCACAAAATGGGTAGAACCTGCATCTTACAAAGTTGTAACCAAGAAAGTCGTCGCAGATTTTGTCAAGTATCGTATTGTCTGCCGATTCGGAGTTTCTGAGTCCATTATTTCCGACAACGCCGCCAATCCCAATAGTGATTTGATAAAAGCCATATGTAAAGCTTTCAAAATCAAGCACAAGAATTCCACAGCCTACAGACCTCAAATGAATGGAGTCGTAGAAGCTGCCAACAAAAACATTAAGAAAACACTAAGGAAAATGGTAGAGAATCACAAACAGTGGCATGAGAAGTTACCCTTTGCTTGTTAGGATACCGCACCATGGTTCGCACATCAACTGGGGCATCTTCTTACATGTTGGTTTATGGGACCGAGGCTGTCATCCAAGCCAAGGTGGAGATTCCTTCTTCAAGAGTCATATAGGAAGTTAAACTCAGCGATGCAGAGTGGATAAGAAGTCGCTATGAACAATTGGCCCTTATCAATGGAAAGAGGATGAACGCAGTGTGTCACGATCAACTTTATCATAACAGAATGACTAGAGCTTTCAACAAAAGAGTCAAACCAAGATAGTTCGCACCAGGGCAGCTGGTACTGAAGAAAATCTTCCCACATCAAGATGAAGGCAAAGGGAAATTTTCTCCCAACTGGCAAGGTCCATACATGGTTCACAGATTACTAATAGGAGGAGCCCTCATACTTGCCGAAATGGACGGAGAATTCTGGTCAAAACCGATCAATTTAAACGCAGTCAGGAGATACTATGCTTAGATACTTTACATTTACTCATTTGATATAATTGAATTACGCTTGACTTGATTCTCATTTAAGAGGGGGTGTGTAGGCAGCCTTATAGGTTCGGTCATATTATAATAAAATTTTTATTTCCCCCAAGATCAAAAATTGGGGTAGAATTTTGAGGAGGGTCCTTAAAATTCCAGAGCAAGTCCAGCCAACGTTAACATGTGTCAGACGGTCAGTAATCAGTTAAGAAAATGGGGCAGAATTTTGAGAAGGATTCTCAAAATTTCGAATAAGGTTCAGCAAGGCCTATTATCCGCAAACAGCCGAAGGATCATCTACCAAACTAGGGCAGAATTTTGAGGAGGACCCTCAAAATTTCATAAGAGAATTGCAATGTCTTTGAGATGTGTCACAATCACTAGTTCATCAAAATTACTTGATTCATCAATACGTTTCTAAAACAGCTCTATTTTTTTAAATAATTGCATATTTTCGAAAAACTCTACTTCCATAGCAGTTAGGTGTCACCCAAGGGAACTCGAAAGACTTTTCAGAACAGAGCAGAGCCAGGCTAGCAGACGAAGCAAGAACCAACCTCCCCTCACAAAACTTACAATTTTTCTTTGAATGTAGGCACATTTGACGTAACGATAGCACTCGCAAAACATGTGTACACAAAGATAATTCACTATCAGTTAGGCCATCAGACATCGAATACATCTCTAGCTAAAAAATACACTACTCTTATCTGCTACTCACTCTTTGCATAGGAATAATTCCTGTCCTCCATATTTGCATGAGGCTAATTCGTGCCCTATTTACATGAGGCTAATCCCTGCCTCCATACTTGCATGAGGCTAATACTTGCCTCCCTATTTGCATGAGTCAAATCCATGACTCCATATTTGCAAGAGGCTAATCCTTGCCTCCATACTTGCATGAGTCTAATCCTTCACTCCGTGAGGCTAGTCCCTGCCTCCATATTTGCATAAGGCTAATCCATGCCTCCCTATTTGTATGAGTCTAATCCCTGACTCCATGTTTTCATGAGTCTAATTCTTGACTCCCTATTTGCATGAGGCTAATCCTTGCCTCCCTATTTGCATGAGGATAATCCTTGCCTCAAAACTTACATGATTCTAATCCTTGACTCCATGAGGCTAATCCGTGCCTCCATACTTGCATGAGGCTAATCCCTACCTCCCTATTTGCATGAGTCTAATCCATGACTCCACATTTGCATGAGGCTAATCCTTGCCTCCATACTTGCATGAGTCTAATCCTTGACTCCATGAGGCTAGTGCCTGCCTCTATATTTGCATAAGGCTAATCCTTGTCTCCATACTTGCATGAGGCTAATCCCTACCTCCATATCTGCATGAGTCTAATCCTTGACTCCATTAGGCTAATCCCTGCCTCCCCACTTGTATGAGTCTAATCCTTGACTCCCTATAGGCATGAGGCTAATCCTTACCTCCCTATTTGCATGAGGTTAATCCTTGCCTTTATACCTGCATAAGGCTAATCCTTGCCTCCACATTCGCATGGGACTAAGCATTGTCCCTTTTGCATAGATATCGCTCTATTTTACTATCTATTTTCTTTCCAATGGGGCTAAGCTCTGCCCTCCATTTCACAAGACTAATCATTGTCTTGATAACATCATTATTATTGCATCTCATGGGCTGAAATATCACCAATCTATCCAAAGGCATCATAGTCTAAAAAGCATCATCCTCATAGCTAGAAGACACCAAGTCATGACCTGAGGATCTCTCAAATTTGCATATCATTATTCAAAGGCATCATGGTTCGGAGGCACCATCTTCATGGCCCGAGAACACCATTTCATGGTCTGTGAATCCCTCACAAAACAATTCATGGCCCAGGACATCATGGTATAAGGACGTCATCTTTAACCGTCCAAAGACAACCTTCATGGTCCAAAGGGAATTTGTATCATGTTTAAATTTTTGCAAATACATGATTGTAGCATCTTTTGTCTGCGGGTAACCAGTAAGAAACCGTTATCCTAGCAGGAGCAATATCACTCCAGTTCCCTCAACCGTCCCGAGCTTTAACCTCTCACCGTAGCCGCTTCCGCATCGCGTATCCGTTCTTGCAGTAATTTCATCGGCATATTTCGCAGATGATTCCAGAACTATACATGGCCTGATTCCTGTAAAACCAGGGATATGTAGGCAACTCGAAAACCGAAGTTCGTCCTCTGTCTTTCAAAACATCCCGTCCAGTCAAAATTGGCCATCATTTCTTTACCCGAAAACTCTTTCATCCTTCTCGGGTAAAGAGGAGCAGCTGTTGACACTCAATTTTTTCCTATATTTTTATATGCAAAAATACCTTCAAAATAGCATATATATGCATATAAGCATCCACAAGATTTTATAATTTTTCCCATAATTTCAAGAATTTAAATTAATTTATTTCCTTCCCTTTTATTCATAAAATCTCCAATAATTATCCCTCAAATTATTGTAGTGGTGATTTAGTCATTTAATTTATATATTTATGCCAAAATATGGTTAAAATAATTTTTGTGCATTTTTACAATTGTATTTTATATTTTTAAAGCTAAATTGCATAAAATTACAATATTAGCCGCATTAATGTATAATTACATTTAATTGCGTAAAATTGATCTCCTATATTTTTAAAAAGTTAAATGTCTATTTTAAATCACTTTAGTATACAAAATTATTTTCCAAAAATTAGCTATTATTTATTATAAATTATATAGGGGAAATTGGCTATTTAAAATTTAGCTAGATTTACATTTCAATTGTAGCCCAATTTAAACCCAACCCCAACCCAATTTCAAATTAAAAACACCCGGCCCAAACCCTGAACCCACTTACCCGACCCAAGACCCGTCACATCATTGCCGTTGATCCAAAAGATCAACGACATTCATCCGTTCTTACCATTTTTAATTCCAATGATCCCCTAACCCTATCTCATTTCCCAAATCCACCGGCTCTGTATTATCTCATCTCCTCTCCTCTCTCAACCCCTCAACCTAACCCTAGCTCATTCAACCGCTGACCTTCTTCGCCGATCTTCTCCGACGATCTCCCTTCAACTCCTAAGCCTCCAATGGCTGCTCTAATGCTATGCTTGCCTTCTCTAAGGTCTTCAAGGGCCCTGGGCCACGCTGACTTGAATCTAGGGTTTGCTAATTGCCTGTTCTTGGCCCCTCCGGTGTGATTCCAAGCAAAATCACGTTGTATTTGGCACGACCGTTGGGATTCTATACAGGTTCTTGCACCTCAATATGGATTTCTCCTGAAACCCTAATTCCTTCTTGTAGCTCCTAGATATGTACAAATCTAGGACGATTCGAGTTGGTTTCTTTAGTATTTCACACTGTTCTTGAAACTATTTTACAAGAATCATCGATTTCAAAGTGTTTTCATCTTCTTCTAAAATTAGGATTTTCGGAACGTCTTTTAAAACATTGGTTAAACTGATTCTTTACTGCATATTTCAACTGATTCTATGATTTTACTCCCTTTTCAACTCACCTACGTTGAAAGCCCTAAATTTTTGAGATTTCTTTGTTTTGTTCTCTGTGTTAGCATGACTACTCGATTCTTGTTTAAGTATCTGTGATTACCTTGACTCGAATATGTTCTTACTGAGTTTTTAGCTTAACTTATACCACCTTTATGTGATTATGTTCATCTTGATTGTTCAGACTTGCCTCTTTCTATCGATACTGTTTAACCTGCATGTTTGCTATGTCTGGTTGCTCTTACTCTATTTATATGCTGAATATTGAATCATGACCTCCTCTTTGATTGATTCTTGATTCCCTATTTTATAGTTTGATTGAAATATGTTCCCTCAAACCCTAGATTTCTACCTCTTCTATTCAAATTAACCGATTCACCTACCTTGTTTGTTGTGGTACTTTATTCTTACTGAACTATTTCTTTAATTGGAGTTTTCTGAACATAGCCCTAATTGCTTACCCTATACTTACTGAATCTAATTCTTTCCTTATTAGTCATACACTGATTTCTTTCCTTATATGCTACTTGTTCTTACCGTTTGAATTAATTCCTTTAACCTAAGGGAGTACTGGACCTGATTTTGCTCTAATTGATTCTGAGTTCCATAATTACTATGCTACTATGATTCTTACCTTATTTTTTATCTAATTTCAAACTACTATATATACACACTCTTTCATTAACACAACACACGAACACTTTGGTTCAAAAGCTCTCTCTCACACTTAATTTTTCTGCTCTCTCTCTTTTGTGCTACTTGCTACTATTCTAAGTAAGCCGGCTGCAAGCCAAGGCTACTCTCCTGCTCCTTCACTTTTGTTTAGTGTCTTCTCTACTTGTATGTTCTAGTTTCAATCCATGTTCCAACAACAATATGGTTCTTTTATTGCTTCAATTCATCATGTTTCTAGTTTGCTTTTACTTATGATTTTGCTGTGAAACCTGTTGTTAATATGCTTACATGATTAGCATGTTATGAACACCTCTTCCTTAGAATTAGTATGAGCATCTTATCCCTTCTATGTAATCTTTCTCCATGTAATCTTGCACTAGCTGGACTCTGATATGAATCTCCTCTATATAGTCTGCACTCCTAAATTGTATGGTTCTGGGATTGAATCATGTGGATTCAATACTGAACCCCCTTAAGAATTGTTGGTTCTGTGACTATGTCTGATCAGTTGTGTCTGAGCATGTCTGTACCAATTCCTAAGACCTTTTCTTGTTAGGGGTTTACAATTATGTGTTCTATGTATTCCCAAATCCTTTGAACCCTGTTTGTGACTACTGAATTTGCTTTGGTTCTATGACCCCCGGATGTGTATGAACCTGTCTTAAGGGTGTTGTGTTTGGACTGTTGTTTACTACTCCACTATCTTTTCAAACTGTCTCTATTGTTTTACTAAATTATTTCAAATAAACTTTCTTCTAATACAGTTTTCCCACTGAAACTTTTCAACTTGTGTCAAGAACTTTCACTCTACTCCTAAGTCAATAAGTTTTGCCCCCTCCAGTATGTGTACTGCCTTGGGATCCTCTTGAGAACCCTCTGAACTCTAGCATACTAAGGCTAGCCCTTCCACACTGCACTAATTTAATTTTGGTTACCAAGTCTAGGTATAAGCACTGCCCGTGATTCTTGAGATCCTTAGGGAACTTTGATGCACCTAGACTATGACATTGTCTATGGAATTGAGGCATTTGAGACTATTTGAGGCTTTGGATATCTGGGCCTATCCATAGGTTCCCTATAGAATAACTTCTTATTTTCTTATTTACTTATGTAATTCATCCATATGGTTTGTAATAACTTGTAAGCGAATATTGGGGTAATTAGTGAAAAGGGTGGGTAGCTACATATTTGTGGGGAAATAAGGGTAGAAACCACGCCTATAGGACTTTACAATTTGATGTGTTTGCCTTTATGAGTAGAAATCATGTCGATAGGACTTTTGTATCTTGTCATGTTAGAAATTATGCCTATAGGTCTCAACTGATTCCATAATAGAAATCATGTTTACAAGTCTTAAAATCAGACTCACAAGTAGATGTCATGCCTATAGTATATAATTCAATCCAAATTCTGTCATAACAAGTGTTTACATGTTTTTCATTTATACTTGCAAAGTTTCTGAAATCAGTATTAAACAAGTAGATATCATGCCTATAATGAATAACACCAGAAAGTCTGCTTGTAGATCTCACCTAAGTTTAGTTTAAATAAATCAACCCAGTCTGTGTTTTAGTTCACTTCTAAACTGGTTTAATTAAGTGGTTTATATTTTCCTGAAACGAGTCCTTTTTAAAATTATCTTTATTTATCATTAGAAAGCATGCCTATGGGGATTAAAAGGTCCCTTTTAAAAACATGCTTTTTTTACTATAAGACGTAGTCATCAGTGTTCCGCGTAGGCAAACCTGTAGGGCATTTTCAAAACTCTCAATTCTGAAATTGTTTCTGTGACTTAATGTTCTTCTGGTTTAACAGGCTTTAAAAAATTAGTAGGCAACTGATAGGGCATTACTTCTGAGTTTATAAAAATAAATTGTTTGTCTTCTATATATTCACCTAAACATCCTGCCTTAGGACACTGTTTAACAAAAATGTCTTTATTTGTATTTGAGTCGTGCTGCTTACATGCCTTATTGTGGAGGTAAATTGAGCCTCTTATTTGCTCCTTCCAGTTCTTGTTTGCTAAGAGTCCTATGTGTTATTGCTTGTCGCCTTAGTATTTTTACCTTTTAAACCTTAGAGGTCTGTCTAGAACTACCTATATGTGAAGGTCCTAAATCCCTCCATGACCATTAAGAAGGGACGGGTAACAGCACGCAATAGAGATCGCTGACCAACACTCGCTTTGAATGACCGCTAAGGGGATGGGAAGGGTAGATATGGGATATGATGACTACGCGGTAATGTCACGTGTAGCCCCTTGTTGAGGAGTGTTTACCGGATATTGTATGGGGTGATCCTATAGGCTAATCAACCTAGGACTCCTCCTTTTCAAAATTCCTTTTGTTTAAACTTTGTTCTATAAATACAAATTGTCCAAAACTTTTGTCTTATTATTTGAGTTATACAAACATGCCTTATTTGTAATTATTTGCTGCAAGTATTTATTTGGACTAATTCGTAAATAAAAGTTCGGCCAGGACCCACAGTTGTGGACCAAGAGGGGTGCCTAACACCTTCTCCTCGAGGTCATTTCAAGCCCTTACCCTAATCTCTGGTAATATAAACCAACCCAAGAGTTAATCACTCTAGGTGCCCTAACACACTTTAATTCGTTAGGTGGCGACTCTTCAAATACCCAATTCCCAAAAAGAAATGAGTTATTACCCCTATGGAATGTCGAAAATCGGACCTTTCTCCGCAGAGGGAAAAAAGGGGTCGCGACAGATGTATTAAATAACAACGGAGAGATAAGAATATCAAGAACAAATATTACTTTAACACTTAGTTCCACAACACCAACCTCAAATTCGAGTCAATACTCAATCAATCCAAATTCAGTAAACATGATAAGAAATTGCTCAACACATAAAATAACTAGTCTAAAAGAGTATAACGTGAACAATGTGCTCAAAGAGTATAACATTTACAAGAATAAGACTCGCTCACATGTTATGACACGACAACAATGCATAGGTGCTCGTCACCACACCTATATATTGGGCTCAACATCCAAACACGTAGCAATTAGGCAAATAATACCTAATCCCTCAAGCTAAGGTTAACCACGACACTTACCTCGCTCCAATGGCCAAACTCAAAGCTCAATCGTCGCTTTTCCCTTCACACAAGCCTCCAGACCAATAGAATCTAGGAAATTACCAACCAAACAATTCAATTTAAGCCTTAGGAACTACCCACGATTGCAAGGAATTCAATTTAGACCATTTTTAAAAAAGTCAACCCCCGGGACCGCTTAGTCCAAACCCGAAATTCGGACCGAAACACAATTACCCATTCACCTCCGAGCACGGATATATAATTGATTTTGGAATCCGACCTCAATTTGAGGTCTAAATCCCCAAATTTCAAAATTCCTAGTTTCTACCCAAAAATCCCCAATTCCACCATGAAAATCTTAGATTCTAGGTTTAAATCTTGTAAAATGAAGTGAAAGATTGAAAGAAATGAGTTAAGAATCACTTACTTTTGGGGAAGAAGTGGTCTTTGGAAAATCGCATAGAGGGTTTCTTGTGTTTGAAAAATAAATGAGCAAAATCCCGTCTATGTTAGGTTTTACACAACGGCAGATGTCGCATTTGCAACCTGAGCTTCACAATTGCGAAGCTCGCAAATGCGAAGGGACCATCGCAAATGCGTGGTCCTTCACATCTCTGCTGCCTTCGTAATTGCGAAGATAAGTTCGCAATTGCGAACTTGAATCTACGCAAATGCGACAAAAAGATCGCAGTTGCGATCACTGCCCCTCCCAGCTTTACTTCGCAAATGCGAAGTACTCTTCGCAATTGCGAAGACTGTATGGCCCAGCTTCTCTTCGCATTTGCGATGAGAAGCTCGCAAATGAAACCCCACAGAGGTCGCAATTGCGATGCCTGGCCTCGCAATAGCGATATCAGGGGCCTGCAACACCATCCGTTACACCAGCAATTATTTCCAAGTTCAAATCACTCTGTAGCCTATCTGAAACTCACCCGAGCCCTCGGGGCTCAAAACCAAATATGCACACAAATCTTAATACATACAAACTTGCTCGCGCGATCAAATCTCCAAAATAACACCTACAACTACGAATTTAGCACCAAATCAAATGAAATTCCCAAGAACACTTTGAAATTTCTATTTTCTCAACCGGACGTCCGAATCACGTCAAACCAACTCCGTTTCTCACTAAATTTCACAGACATGACTTAAATATTATTATGAACCTGTATCGGGCTGCGGAACAAAAATACACACCCGATAACCAAATATGCACACAAGTCTTAATACATACAAACTTGCTCGCGCGATCAAATCTCCAAAATAACACCTAGAATTGCGAATTTAGCCCCAAATCAAATGAAATTCCCAAGAACACTTTGAAATTTCAATTTTCTCAACCGGACGTCCGAATCACATCAAACCAACTCCGTTTCTCACCAAATTTCACAGACATGACTTAAATATTATATTGAACCTGTACCGGGTTGCGGAACGAAAATACGGACCCGATACTAACAATATCAAACATTAACAATTTCTTAAAAATCATTAAATTTTCAAACTTACACTTTCTAACAAAAACTCATAAAGTGGGCTAAAGACCTCCGAATCTAATTTCGGGCATACGCCCAGATCCCACATTTCGATACGGATCCACCACGACTGTCTAAATACGAGTCCGAGTCCGTTTACCCAAAACGTTAACCGAAGTCAATTAAATCAACCTTTAAAAGCAAAAATATTATTTTCATTAATTTCAACATAAAAGCATTCCGGAAATACGCCCGATCTGTACACGTAAATCGAGGAAGGATAGAATTTATGATCAGTTATCAAAGCTGATCAAGTTTGTTAACAAACTTGAGTAAATAAGTTGTAATAAATTAGTTACAATTCCTAACACCATCTAGTGCAACTTCTGCCAGAACTACGCAATCTTTAGGCTGAATAGCTTGTTTGGCCAAATGCTGCAAAAATCAGCTTATTTTGAGAAGTGTTTTTTTAAATGTACTTTTGGTGAGAAGTAGATAAAAATGTGAGATTGCAAAAATAGTTGAAACAGACGCAGTTCTAAAAATAGATTAAAAAGAATACAAAAAATGGAAAAGGGAATATAGATATTTTATGCTCGATATTATCTCAAATCTTGCAAGGGCAAGGACCAACACTGAGTAGTTTATAGCAGTAGCACAGAGAGAGTAATTTAATAAATTAATAATAATCACAAGATAGATTGAAAAGTTTAAGTAAAAACATAATCAAAGCTGCTTACTCAAACAAAAACGGGATGTTGTTTCCTATTCCATTCTTTTCCTAGATTTCAGCTCACCCTTTTTTTTTTATAAGAAGCCTAAATATGATATGACTTTCCTTTGAATTATGATGCTGAAGTAAGTTGACAGGATATCTAAGCATATAAATTATAAGAGGATACGTGAGAACTCACTCTGGAACTTCTTTTTCGTGCTACAATTTTGCTCGAGCGAATACGATTGAATTAGCTTTGGATTACGAGTGTCACGATCCGGATTTCTCACCGTCAGAACTGTAATGGTGCCTAACTTTTCAGTTGCTAGGCAAACCAACAATTAGAGATTAATACACTAACTCTTAAGCAATTCAGCAAATAACAACAATTAAACCATAACAGATTAAAGGAGTGCAGAATTCTATAATAACCCAAGTAATTATACACAACTATCCAGAATCTGGTGTCACAATTTACGAACTTCTAAGAATCACTATAAATAACTGGTTGAAGGAAAGTACAACTGTTTTCGAGTTAGAAGAAACATTAAACTGAAATAACTGGAAGGGAACTCCAGGGTCAGCGAACGCCGGCAGATTACCTTGGGTCTCCTGTGTAATTGAAGTCAGCAACTCAACTCGGGTCAGCACGGGCCAGTACCGAAATCTGTATAGAAAGTGCAGAGTGTAGTATCAGTTCAACCGACCCCATGTACTAGTAAGTGCTGAGCCTATCCTCAGCGAAGCAGTGGCTAGGACAAGACACATACATAAACCTATGCAGTTAAACAATATACAAGCACAATAACAACTAATAGAAGCTAAACAGATAACAACAGGAGGGGAAGCATGCTGAGGGAATTGCATGATAAAGAATCACAGCCGTAGGGAATTTTAAAAAGCTAGTACACCTAAACCAGTAACAATAAGTAAATACAGTAACGGAAAAATGCATGGCATCGCACTTCGTGCTTTTACTCTCAACCTCACCAGATAATCAATAGAAATGGCACAATATCACCCTTCGTGCTTTTACTCTCAACCTCACCATATAAATCAAATAAGAATGGCACGGCGTCACCCATCGTGCTTTTACTCTCATCCTCACCACATAAATCAAATAAGAATGGCACGACATCACTCTTCGTGCTTTTACTCTCATCCTCACCATATAAATCAAATAAGAATGACACAGCGTCACCCTTCATGCCTTAACACTCTCCCTCACCAAAACAAGGAACAATAATAATAGGGAGATGAAATGACTATAACAAGCCTAACTTCAACTAATAATATGGAGATAGAAATGACAACAACAAGTCTAACTTCAACAATTACTTCCAAAATATCAACCTCGACTTTAAGTCAATACTCAATCAATACCAAAATCCGTACATATGAAAGAACGATCAATATAACAATAAACTAGTCTAAGCATGAGTAGTATGATTACGGAAAGCTATAATTTTAAGAATAAGACTCACTAGCATGTTATGATCTGAAAACAACGCATAGGTACTCGTCACCTCACCTATACATTATACTCAACATTCAGACACATAGCAAGTAGGTATATAATACCTAATCCCTCAAGCCATGGTTAACCATAATACTTACCTCGCTCCGCGAGCTACTCAATGCTTAATGACCGCTTTTCCTCTAGTATACACCTCCGAACCACTCGTATCTAGCTACAATTAACCTAACAACATCAATTATTGCTAAAGGAATCAACTGCAATGCATAACTTTAGATTTTCCAAACATTTTCCCAAAAAGTCAAAAACCGACCCCGGGCCTGCTTAGCCAAAATCCGAGGTTAGGACCAAAATCTATTTACCCATTCACCATCGGGCCCGAATATGCAATTAATTTTTAATTCCGACCCCAAATTGAGGTCTAAATCCCAATTTCCCAAAAATTCCTAATTTTACCCAAACTCCCAATGTATACCATGGAAATCCTAGATTTTAGGTAGTAAATTCATGGAATGCAATGGGTAATTGAAAGAAAATGATTTTGAATCACTTACGAACACTTTGGGGAAGAAATTAGCTTTGGAGAATTGCCCTTAGGACGTTAGGCTTTTGAAAATTTGAAAGAATGACCTATGTCCTGTAATGGGACTGTTTAATAGCTGGGCGACAGTGTTCATCGCATTCGCGAGGACACTGTCGTGTTCACGAAGAGCAGCATCCTAAAGACTTACGCTATCGCGAAATTTCCATCGTGTTCGCAAAGACTACACCCCTGGCCTTCGTGTTCGCAGGCCCTCGCTCGCGTTCGCGATGAATAATGACTGAACCACTCCCCCGGGTCCCTAAAGCATCCCATTCGCGTTGGACTGGTCGCGTTCGCGAAAGGTAAAGCCCACATGGCTTCGTGTTCTTGAACCAGCCTTCATGTTCGTGTAGAGTAAAATCCTTCCCAGCCCAGATTCCCCTTCGCAATCGCGAAACACAAAATATCAGGACACTAGTTACAGCAAAACACACCAGAATTCTAAAGTCTAAAATATCCCGTAGAAACTCACCCGACCCTCAGTACTCCAAACCAAACATGCACACAAGTCTAAAAACATCATACGGACTTGCGTGCGTGATCAAATCGCCAGAATAACACTTAGAACTACGAATTTAGCATAAAATCGAATGAAATTTTCAAGAAAACTTTAAAACTTCTATTTTCTTAACCGGGCGTCCGAATTACGTCAAACCAACTCCGTTTCTCACCAAATTTTACAGACATGACTTAAATATTATATTGAACCTGTACCGGGCTCTGAAACAAAAATATTGACCCGATGCCAAAAAGATCAAACATTAACAATTTCTTAAAAATCACTAAATTTTTAAACTTACAATTTTTAACAAAAATTCATATCTCAGGCTAGGGACCTCTGAATCTAATTCCGGGCATACGCTCAGGTCCCATATTTCGATACGGACCCATCAAGACTATCAAAATACAAATCCGGGTTCGTTTACTCAAAACATTGACCGAAGTCAATTAAATCAACTTTTAAAGGTAACATATATTATTTTCATCAACTTTCAATATAAAAGCTTTCTGAAAACAACGCACGCAATTCGAAGGGATAAAATTAGGTTTTAAAGGCCTCAAAACATAGAATTTGGTTTTAAATCATAAGATGACCTATTGGGTCATCACATTATCCACCTCTAAAACAACCGTTCGTCCTCGAACGGACATAGAAAAGTACCTAAGCTGGGAAAAAGGTAGGGTTATCTACTTTGCATATCGGACTCGGACTCCCAAGTAGCCACCTCAACAGGCTGACCTCTCCTTTAGCACTCGAACTGAAGGATAACTGTTCGATCTCAACTGACGAACCTACCGGTCTAGAAAGGCTATCTGCTCATCCTCGTAGGTCAAATCCTTGTCCAACTGGACAATGCTAAAGTCTAACACGTGAGATGGATCGCCATGATACTTCCAAAGCATGGACATATAGAATACTGGATGTACCGTTGATAAGTCAGGTGGCAACGCAAGTCTATAAGACACCTCTACCACTTGCTCAAGGATCTCAAAAGGCCCGATGTACCTAGGGCTCAACTTTCCCTTCTTTACAAACCTCATTACACCCTTCATGGGTGACACACGGAGCAAACACTCACTCTCCGACCATGAATGCAACATCACGGACCTTACGGTCGGTATAACTCTTCTGTCTGGACTAAGCTGTGCAAAGTCTATCCTGAATGATCTTAACCTTATCCAAGGCATATTGTACCAAATCTGTACCCAATAACCGAGCCTCCTCCGGCTCAAACCATCTAACAGGCGACCGACACCGTCTACCATATAATACCTCATAGGAGGCCATTTGAATGCTCGACTGGTAGTTGTTGTTGTAGGAAAACTCCGCTAATGACAAGACCTGATCGCAAGAACTTCGAAGTCAATAATACAAGCGCAGAGCATATCCTCTAAGATCAGAATAGTATGCTCGTACTGTCCATCTGTCTGAGAATGAAATGGTGTGCTCAGCTCAACCCGCATACCCAACTTACGCTACACTTCCCTCAAAAAATGTGAGGTGAACTACATACCTCGATCTGAAATGATAGACATGGGCACATTATGAAGGCACACGATCTCACGGATGTAAATCATTGCCAACCGCTCTGAAGATAGGAAACTATCACAGGAATAAAATGCGGTGACTTGGTCAGTCTATCTATAATAACCCAAACTGCATCGAACTTCCTCTGAGTCCGTGAGAGTCCAACAATGAAATCCATAGTGATGCGCTCCCACTTCCACTCAAGAATCTCTATCTTCTGAAGCAAACCACCAGGTCTCTAATGCTCGTACTTTACTTGCTGACAATTTAGACACCGAGCTACATATGCAACTATATCCTTTTTCATCCTCCTTTACCAATAATGCTGCTGCAAATCCTGATACATTTTGGCGGCGCCCAGATGAATAGAATACAAGGAACTGTGGGCGTCCTCTAGAATCAACTCACGAAGTCCATCCACATTAGGCACCCAAATACGACCCTGCATCTTCAAAGCACCATCATCTCCAATCGTAACATGCTTGGCATCCCCGTGTCGTACCGTGTCCCTAAGGAAAGCAAATGAGGATCATCATACTTATGCTCCATAATGCGCTCAAACAATGAAGATCGAGCAACTGTACAAGCTAGAACACAACTGGGCTCAGAAATATCTAACCTCACGAACTGATTGGACAAAGCCTGAACATCTAATGCAAGCGGTCTCTCAACTACTGGAATGTAGGCAAGGCTGCCCATACTAGCTGACTTCCTACTCAAAGCATCGGCCACCACATTGGCCTTCCCGAGATGATACAAGATAGTGATATCATAGTCTTTCAATAGCTCTAACCATCTCCTCTACCTCAAATTGAGCTCTTTGTGCTTGAACAAGTACTGCAAACTCTGATGATCCTTGAATACCTCACACGGCACACCATAAAGATAGTGCCTGCAAATCAACAGTGCGTGAATAATGGTTGCCAGCTCTAGATCATGAACAAGGTAATTCTTCTCGTGAACCTTTAGTTGTCGTGAAGCATAAGCAATAACCTTGTCATCCCACATCAATACCGCA
Organism: Nicotiana tabacum; assembly: GCF_000715075.1. Classification (NCBI taxonomy): domain Eukaryota; kingdom Viridiplantae; phylum Streptophyta; class Magnoliopsida; order Solanales; family Solanaceae; genus Nicotiana; species Nicotiana tabacum. Next base: position 51,066,290 of record NC_134090.1, on the reverse strand, counting down.
CCAAGTCTAACTCGGGATGCATCGCAATATACCGTATAAGATCTTGAACCTGTGGGTAACACTAATACCGGCATCGTAGTCAAACTATCTTAAGCTTCTGAAATCTCGCCTCACACTCGTCTGACCATCTGAACGGGGCACCCTTCTGGATCAATATAGTCAACGGGGCTGCTATAGATGAGAACCCATCCACAAACCGACGGTAATAACCCGCCAATCCCAAGAAACTCCGAATCTCTGTAGGTGATGTGGGTCTAGGCCAGTTCTTGACTGCCTCAATCTTCTTAGGATCCACCTGAATACCCTCTACTGATACAACGTGCCCCAAGAAGGCGACTGAGTCCAACCAAAACTCGTATTTTGAAAACTTAGCATATAACTAGCTGTCTCTCAGAGTCTAAAGAACGACCGGTAGATGCTGCTCATGCTCCTCTCGACTACGGGAGTTGATCAAGATATCATCAAGAAAAACAATCACAAAGGAATCAAGATATGTCTTGAACACCTGGTTCATCAAATCCATGAATGATGCTGGGGCATTTGTCAGCCCAAATGACATCAATAGAAACTTATAATGCCCATACCGAGTCCGAAAAGCTATCTTGGGGACATCGGATGCCCTAATCTTCAACTGATGGTAGCCTGACCTCAAATCGATCTTTGAAAACACCTTTGCACCCTGAAGCTGGTCAAATTAGTCATCAATCCTCAGCAATGGATACTTGTTCTTGGTAGTAACTTCGTTCAACTGCCGATAATCTATGCACATTCTCATCGACCCATCCTTCTTCTTCACAAACAACACAGGCGCACCCCAAGGCGAGACACTAAGTCTTATAAAGCCCTTATCAAGAAAATCTTGCAACTACTCCTTCAACTCTTTCAACTCTAGCAGGGCCATGTGGTATGGCGTAATAGAAATAAGCTGAGAGCCCCAAACCAAATCAATATAGAAGTCAATATCCCTGTCGGGTGGCATCCCTAGCAGGTCTGTAGGAAATACCTCTTGAAACTCTAGAACAACTGGTACTAATTCCATGGAAGGAACCTATGTACTAGAATTGTGGACATAAGCCAAATAAGCTAGACAACCCTTCTCGACCATACATCGAGCCTTCATATAGGAAATAACCTTGATGGTAGAATAACTAGGAGTCCCTCTCTACTCTATTCGAGGCAACCCCGATAAGGCTAAGGTCACTGTCTTGGCGTGACAGTCCTATATAGCATGATAAGGTGACAACCAATCCATCCCCCAAATGACATCAAAATCAACCATACCGAGAAGTAGGAGATCTACACAAGTCTCAAGACCCCCAATAATGACCACACACAAGTAATAGACACGATCTACAATAATAGAATACCACACAGGTATGGACAAATACACAGGAGCACTCAAAGAATCACGAGGCACAACCAAATATGAAGCAAAATAGGATGACACATACGAATAAGTAGAACCCGGATCAAATAATACTAAGGCATCCCAACTGCAAACTGAAATTGTATTTGTGATAACCGTGTCAGATGACTCAGCCTTAGCCCTGGCTGGAAAAGCATAGCATCGGGGCTAGGCCCCACCATTCTAAACTACATCTCGAGGACAAGAACTATGTGACAGGCATCCACCTCTAGCGGCTAGACCTCCACCTGTAGATATCTTACCCCTACCTCTAGCTGACTGAGCGGGTGGTGAACACTCGGTGCCGGGACCATGGCACAAAAACTCTGATGCTGAGAACTGCTCGATGCTCGAGGGAAAAACCTAGCAATGTGCCTCGGATCACCACAAGTATAACAAGATCTCGGCTGTTATGGCTGATGGCCCTGAAACTGACCTTGGTGGCCTGAGTAACCATCTTGAAAACTCTGGAGCGAAGGTGCACTGATAGGAGCTGGTGGTGAACTATAGGCTAGAAGATCAGAATACTACATATGAGGGCCACGGCCACCGGAAGCACCGTGAGAAGCCTGGAGAGCTAAAAATGGCCTGGGAGGATGGCCTCTGCCAAAAGTACCCCGGCCTTCATATAAGGCCCCACTGAATCCACCAGAGTGACAAGGCCTCTTGTCAGACCCCTAACCACTCCCCTGAGATAAAACCATCTCGACTCGCCTGGCAACATTGGCAGCAGTGTGAAAAGAAATTTCGCTCCCAGTCTCCTTAGCCATCTGCAATTTGATAGGCTGAGCGAGTCCCTCAATAAACCTCCCCACCCGCTCTCCCGGTAGGAAGTATAAGAAGAGCATGACAGGCCAAATCAACAAAATGGGTCTCGTACTGAGTGACGGTAATACTGCCCTGCAGGAGACACTCGAAATACCTGCGATAGTCCTCTCTCAGTGTAACAGGAATGAACTTCTCAAGAAATATCTTAGAGAACTGGTCCCAAGTCAAAGCAGGCGACCTAGCTGGTCTAGTCAACACAAAGTCATTCCACCACCTCTTGGCGGACCCTATCATTGGAAACACAGCATAATCGACCGCATTGGTCTCTACTATCCCCATGTTCCGCAGCACCTCATGGCAACGATCAAGATAATCCTGTGGGTCCTCAGAAGGTGCCCCACTATAATAAACTAGAAAGAGCTTGGTGAACTTGTCCAATCTGAATAAGCTCTTAGAGGACATAATAGCTGATCCACCAGAAGCTTGTGCCGCAATAACTGGCTGAGCTGCTGAAGTTTGGTATTGGGGAGCCATCTGCTCTAGAGTGTGAGTAGCAGGAGTCTGTGCTCGTCCTCCAGCCTGGGAGACGGCTGGTGCCACAGGAAATGTACCGGCCTGAGCCACACTCTCCATAAGGCCCACCAAACAGACCAAAGCATCCTGAAACACTAGGGTGGTGATGAACCCCTCCGGGACCTGAGCTGGTGCGATTGGAACAGTCTGGGCTAGAGCCTCCTCATCAAACTCCACCTGAGGCTCTGCCACTGGTGCTGCTGCTCGGGCTCTGGACTGAGCCCTGCCCCTGCCTCGACCTCTGCCCCTTATATATACCTCGTAGGAGCTACCACTAGGGACTTTGGCTGCTACTCAGCTAAAGACACGGTACGTGTTCTCGCCATCTGCAAACGAACAAGAATATAAGAGTTCGGTTAGCACTGAGAGAACAGTATCGCACGATTGAGAAAAATAGAAGTGGTATTGTTCCTAAACTCTATAGCCTTAAGGAGATAAGTACATACATCTCCGTACCGATCCCCTAGACTCTACTAAGCATGTTTGTGAATTGTGAGTCCTAGGCAACCTAGTGCTCTGAAACCAACTTGTCACGACCCGGATTTCCTGCCGTCGGGATCGTGATGGTGCCTAACTTTTCAGTTGCTAGCAAGACAAAAATTAGAGATTAATATGCTAACTCTTAAACAATTCAGTAAATAACAACAATTAAACTATAACAGATTAAAGGAGTGCAGAATTTTATAATAACCCAAGTAATTATACACGACTACCCAAAATCTAGTGTCAAAATTCACGAACTTCTAAGAGTCACAACAAATAACTGGCTGAAGGAAAGTACAACTATTTTTAAGTTAGAAGAAATATTGAACTAAAATAACTGGAAAGGGGACTCCAGGGTCTGCGAACGCCGACAGATCTACCTTGGATCTGCTGTGGGATTGAAGTCAGCAGCTCAACTCGGGTCAACACGGTCTAGTACTGAAATCTGCACAGAAAATGCAGAGTAGTGTATCAGTACAACCAACCCCATGTACTAGTAAGTGCTGAGCCTAACCTCCGCGAAGTAGTGATGAGGCTAGGACAAGACACATACATAAACTTGTGCAGTTAAACAATATACGAGCACACTAACAACTACTAGAAGCTAAACAGATAATAACGGGAAGGGAAACATGCTGAGGGGATTGCAAGATAAATAATCACAGCAGTAGAGAAAATTTAAACAGCTAATACACCTTGAACTAGTAACGGAAAAATGCATGACATCACCCTTCGTGCTTTTACTCTCTACCTCACCATATAAATCAAATAAGAATGGAACGATATCACCCTTCGTGCTTTTACTCTCATCCTCACCACATAAATCAAATAAGAATAGCACGGCATCACCCTTCGTGCTTTTACTCTCATCCTCACCATATCAATCAAATAAGAATGGCACGGCGTCACCCTTCGTGCCTTAACACTCTCCCTCACCAAAACAAGAAACAATAATAATAGGGAGATAGAAATGACAACAACAACTATTACTTCAACAATTACTTCCACAATATCAAACTCAACTTTGAGTCAATACTCAATCAATAACAAAATTCGTACATATGATAAGAACGATCAACATAACAATAAACTAGTCTAAGCATGGATAGTATTATCACGGAAAGCTACAATTTTAAGAATAAGACTCACTGGCATGTTATGACCCGACAATAATGCATAGGTACTCTTCACCTCTCTTATACGTTGTACTCAACATTCAAACACATAGCAAGTAGCCATATAACACCTAATCCATCAAGCCAAGGTTAACCACAATACTTACCTCGCTCTGCGTGCCATTCAATGCTCAATTACCATTTTTCCTCTAGTATCCACCTCCGAACCACTCGTATCTAGCCACAATTAACTCAACAACATCAACTATTGCTAAAGGAATCAACTACAATGCATTAATATAGATTTCCCAAATTTTCCCCCAAAAAGTCAAAAACTGACCCCGGGCCCGCTTAGTCAAAACCCGAGGTTCGGACCAAATCCATTTATCCATTCACCCCCGAGGCCGAATATGCAATTAGTTTTGAAATCCGACCCCAAATTGAGGTCTAAATCTCAATTTCCCAAAAATCTCTAATTCTACCTAAACCCCCAATTTCTACCATGGAAATCCTAGATTACAGGTTGTAAATTCATGGAATGCAATGGGTAATTGAAATAAAATGGTTTGGAATCACTTACCAATACTTTAGGGAAGAAATTTGCTCGAGAGAATCGCCCCTAGGCTGTTTGGCTTTTGTAAATTTGAAAGAATGGCCTAAGTCCCATAAAGGGACCGTTTAATAGCTGGGTGACAGTGTTCATCGCGTTCGCGAGGACATTGTCGCGTTCGTAAAGAGAAGCATCCTAAAGACTTATGCGATCGCAATATTCCCATCGGGTTCACGAAGGCTATGCCCCTTGGCCTTCGTGTTCGCAAGCCCTCACTCGCGTTTACGATGAAGAAAGACTGAGCCCCTCCCCCATGTCCCTAAAGCATCGCATTCGCGTTGGGCTGGTCGCGTTCCGAAGGGTAAAGCCCGCATCACTCTGTGTTCGTGACCCAACCTTCGCGTTCGCGTAGTGTAAAATCCTTCCCAGCCGAGATTCCAATTCACGATCACGAGAATGGCTTCGCGATCGAGAAGCACAAAATATCAGGACACCAGCTGCAGTAAACATACCAGATTTCTAAGTCTAAAACATCCATATCCTATCCAAAACTCACCCGAGCTCTCGGTACTCAAAACCAAACATGCACACAAGTCTAAAAACATCATACGGATTTGCTTGCCTGATCAAATCGCCAAAATAATACCTAGAACTACGAATTTAGCAAAAAATCGAATGAAATTTTCAAGAAAGCTTTAAAACTTCTATTTTCTCAACCCGACATCACCTTTCGTTCTTTTGCTCTCAACCTCACCAAATAATCAATAGAAAAGGCACGGCATCACCCTTCATGCTTTTACTCTCAACCTCACCATATAAATCAAATAAGAATAGTACGGCATCACCCTTCGTGCTTTTACTCTGATCCTCACCACATAAATCAAATAAAAAAGACACGGCATCACCTTTCGTGCTTCTACTCTCATCCACACCATATAAATCAAATAAGAATGACACGGCGTCACCCTTTGTGCCTTAACACTCTCCCTCACCAAAACAAGGAACAATAATAATAGGGAGATAGAAATAACAACAACAAGTCTTACTTCAACAATTGCTTCCACAATATCAACCTCGACTTTGAGTCAATACTCAATTAATACCAAAATCCGTACATATGATAAGAACGATCAACATAACAATAAACTAGTCTAAGCATGGATAGCATGATCACGGAAAGTTAAAATTTTTAGAATAAGACTCTCTAGCATGTTATGACCCGAAAACAACGCATAGGTACTCGTCACCTCACCTATACATTATAATCAACATTCAGACACATAGAAAGTAGGCATATGAGACCTAATCCCTCAAGCCAAGGTTAACCACGACAATTACCCTCCACTCAATGCTCAATTATCGCTTTTCCTTTAGTATCCACCTCTAAATTACTCGTATCTAGCTACAATTAACTCAACAACATCATTATTGCTAAATAAATCAACTACAATGCATAAATTTAGATTACCTAAACTTTCCCCCAAAAAGTCAAAAACCAACCCAAGCCCGCTTGGTTAAAACCCGAGGTTCGGAACAAAATCTATTTACCCATTCACCCCCAAGCCTGAATATCCAATTAGTTTTGAAATCCGACCCCAAAATTGAGGTCTAAATCCCAATTTCCCAAAAATCCCTAATTCTACCCAAACCCCAATTTCTACCATGAAAATCCTTGATTTTAGGTTGTAAATTCCTGGAATGCAATGGGTAATTGAAAGAAAATGGCTTAGAATCACTTACCAAAACTTTGGGGAAGAAATTAGCTTGAGAGAATCGCCCCTACGACGTTTGGCTTTTGAAAATTTGAAAGAATGGCCTAAGTCCCGTAATGGGTTGTTTAATAGTTGGGCGACAGTGTTCATCACGTTCGCGAGGACACTGTCGCGTTCGCAAAGAGCAGCATCCTAAAGACTTGCGCAATCGCTAAATTCCCATCGCGTTTGTGAACACTACACCCCCTGGCCTTCGTGTTCGCAAGCCCTTGCTCGCGTTCGCGATGAAGAATGACTGACCCCCTCCCCCGGGTCCCAAAAGCATCACGTTCGTGTTGGGCTGGTCGCGTTCGCGTAGAGTAAAATCCTCCCCAGCCCAGATTCCCCTTCGCGATCACGAAGCACGTAATATTAGGACACCGGATGCAGAAAAACACACCAGATTTCTAAGTCTAATACATCTCGTAGCCTATGACAAACTCTTCCGAGCCCTCGGTAATCCAAACTAAACATGTACACAAGTCTAAAAACATCATACGCACTTGCTTGCATGATCAAATCACAAAAATAACACCTAGAACTACAAATTTAGCACAAAATCGGATGAAATTTTTAAAAAAGCTTTAGAACTTTTATTCTCTCAAACGGGCGTCCAAATTACATCAAACCAACTCCGGTTCTCACCAAATTTCACAGACATGGCTTAAATGTTATATTGAACATGTACTGGGCTCCGGAAACAAAATACAGACCCGATACTAACAAGATCAAACATTATCAATTTCTTAAAAACAATTAAATTTTTAGACTTACAATTTCTAACAAAAACTCATAACTCGGGCTAGAGACCTCTGAATCCAATTCCGGGCATACGCCCAGGTCTCACATTTCAATACGGACCCACCGGGACTGTCAAAAGACGAGTCCGGGTATGTTTACTTAAAACTTTGACCAAAGTAACTAAATCAACTATTAAAGGCAAAAAATATTATTTTCATCAACTTTCAACATAAAAGCTTTTCGGAAACAGCACACGCAATTTGAGGAGGAATAAAATTAGGTTTTGAAGGCCTCGGAACACAGAATTTGGTTTTAAATCATAAGATGACCATTCGGGTCATCACATTCTCTACCTCTAAAACAACCGTTCGTCCTCAAACTAACATAGAAAAGTACCTGAGCTGGGTAAAAGGTAGGGGTATCTACTCTTCATATCAGACTCGGACTCCCAGGTAGCTACCTGAACAGGCTGACCTCTCCACTGCACTCAAACTGAAGGATAACTCTTCGACCACAACTGAAGAGCCTGCCGGTCTAGAATGGCTACCGGCTCCTCCTCGTAGGTCAAATCCTTGTCCAGCTGGATAGTGCTGAAGTCTAACACGCGAGATAGATCGCCATGATACTTACAAAGCTTGGACACATGGAATACTGGATGTACTGCTGATAAGCCTGGTGGCAACGCAAGTCCATAGGCCACCTCTCCCACTCGTTAAAGGATTTCAAAAGGCCCGATATACTCATAGGGATCAAGTTGCCCTTCTTTAAAAACCTCATTACACCCTTCATGGGTGACACACAGAGAAACACTCGCTCTCCGACCATGAATGCAACATCACAGACCTTACGGTCGGTATAACTCTTCTGCCTGGACTGAGCTGCGCGAAGTCTATCCTGAATGATCTTAACCTTATCCAAGGCATCCTGTACCAAATCTATACCTAATAACCGAGTCTTCCCCAGCTCAAACCATCCAACAGGTGACCGACACCATCTACCATATAATGCCTCATAAGGGGCCATCTGAATGCTCGACTGGTAGCTGCTGTTGTAGGCAAACTCCGCTAACGGCAAGAACTGATCCCAAGAACTCCAAAGTCAATAACACAGGCACGGAGCATATCCTCTAAGATCTGAATAGTACACTCGGACTGTCCGTCTGTCTGAGGATGAAATATTGCGCTTAGCTCAACCACATGCCCAGTTCACTCTACACTGCCCTCCAAAAATGCGAGATGAACAGCATACCTCGATCCAAAATGATAGACACGGGCACACCATGAAGGCAGACGATCTCACATATGTAAATCTTTGCAAACCGCTCTAAAGAATAGGAAACTACCATAGGAATGAAATGCGCTGAATTGGTCAGTCTATCTCCAATAACCCAAACTACATCGAACTTCCTTTGAGTTCGTGAGAGTCCAACAACAACATTCATAGTGATACGCTCCCACTTCTACTCAGGAATCTCTATCTTGTGAAGCAAACCACAAGGTCTCTGATGCTCGTACTTTACTTCTTGACAATTTAGACACCGAGCTACATATGCAACTATATCCTTCTTCATCCTCCACCAATAATTCTCCAGCAAATCCTGATACATCTTGGCGGTGCCCGGATTAATAGAATACCGGGAACTATGGGCCTCTTCTAGAATTAACTCACGAATTCCATCCACATTAGGCACAAAAACACGACCCAGCATCCTCAAAACTCCATCATCTCTATTCGCAACCTGCTTGGCATCCCTGTGCCGCAATGTGTCCCTAAGGACAAGCAAATGAGGGTCATCATACTGCCCCTCCCTAATGCGCTCAAACAATGAAGACCGAGCAACCACACAAGCTAGAACACGACTAGGCTCAGAAACATCCAACCTCACGAACTGATTGGCCAAAGCCTGAATATCTAATGCAAGCGGTCTCCCGCCTACTGGAATGTACGCAAGGCTGCCCATACTAGCTGACTTCCTACTCAAAGCATCGGTCACCACATTGGCCTTCCCGGGATGATACAAGATAATGATGTCATAGTCTTTCAATAGCTCTAACCATGTCCTCTGCCTCAAATTGAGCTCTTTCTGCTTGAACAAGTACTCCAAACACCGATGATCCGTGAATGCCTCACACGGCACACCGTAAAGATAGTACATCCAAATCTTCAGAGCGTGAACAATGGCTGCTAGCTCTAGATCATGAACAAGGTAATTCTTCTCGTAAACCTTCACCTGTCGCGAAGCATAAGCAATAACATTGTCATCCTGCATCAATACCACACCAAGTCCAACTCGTGATGCATCACAATATACCTTATAAGATCTTGAACCCGTGGGTAACACCAATGCCAACACCATATTCAAAGCTGTCTTGAGCCTCTGAAAGTTCGCCTCACACTCGTCTGACCATCTGAACGAGGCACCATTCTAGGTCACTCTGGTCAATGGGGCTGCTATAGATGAGAACCCCTCCACAAACCGATAGTAATAATCCGCCAATCCCAAGAAACTCCGGATCTTTGTAGCTGATGTGGGTCGAGGCCAATTCTTGACTGCCTCAAACTTCCTATGATCCACCTGAATACCCTCAGTTGATGCAACGTGCCCAAGAAGGCGACTGAGTCCAACCAAAACTCGCATTTTGAAAACTTAGCATACTGTCGCACCTCATTTTTTTTACACCCCGAGGGGGTATATAATGGAGTTTTTCCAATTAAAGTGATATTATTCGAAATGAGATTATTTTATTTAATTTTTCAGAGTCGCCACTTGGAATAGTTTAATTGGTGTTCCAAGTCACTGGTCTATTTTAAATACCAAATCGAGGAAAATTTGACTTTACTTTATAAGTCTGCGAACCAGAAATTCTAGATAAGAAATTCTGTTAACCGGAAGAAGGTGTTAGGCACTTCCGGGTTCTGTGGTTCTAGCACGGTCGCTTTAACTATTAATATTAGCCTATTATCTGATTAACTACACGTTTTAAACCCATATAACTTTTTAAAAACCGCTTTTTAATAATTATTGTTACATATTACGAATCATGTCACAGGAATCGTACCCATGATCTACAACGCGTTTAATTTTTGAAAGATTAAATTGTGGTAGGATCACATAAATGTACCCCCAAATTTTAGTAATTAAGCGTCGCGACTACGTCACGGGAACCGTACCCGTAGCTATGACAATTATTTAATTAACACTCCTAAGGCAAACTACGAAAGTTCAAGGCAATTTCTATACTAATTTTATATTTATGTGAAGGCCATGGATTATAGGATTTATTTTTGTATGGCGAACCTCAAGTTATTTTCTAAAAAAGGATTAGCTCTTGATCTAATCTTGTGAGGGCCATGTATTATAAGTTTAAAGCATGGCACACCTCAAATTATTTTAAGAAAAGGGTTATATATTTTAAAGGCAAACTAAAGGTTCTCCTATTTTAATCTAATTTAAAATTAATTATCACAACCACGTCACGGGAACCGTACCATAGTTGTAATAATTTAATTAATCATGCCTAAAGAAAGCTACGATGTTCATTAATTATTTCTTTCTAAGTTTGAGATTATTGTGAGGCCATGAGAAGTAGGGAACACTATTTGGGGAAGAGGCGTAAGATTAGCTATTGGGTTTATTAGCAAGTTCAATTACCCTACTAAGCTAGAAGGATTTGGACAATAAAGCGCCTTCAAGCACTGTACGACAAACAATCTGAAATACCCATTTCCTGCCAACCAAAGAAACTACTTTGAAAGAAAGAATAAAACATGACTACCGAGCGTAATAAGAAAAATAACAAACTGATATAATCATATGACACATCCAATTCTAAATTAAAGCAATGTCACGATGGTGCTGCTACACTTCTTTGCTAACTGTTACAAAGAGATGTACTGTTTACATTTTTCAATGAGATTTTCTCATGAATTATGTTCTCTACATATTGGTTTCCTCAACCTTTTAGGGATAAATATTTCGAGAACTCAAGCTTTGTTTATAGCTGCTGGTATTATAAAACAAACTCAATGATAAAAATATCTGAAAGTTGACATGCTCATAAACTGAGATTTAATCATTCAATACACTATGGCTTCTTATTCATGTATGCTAGTTCAACAATTAGTAAATTAACACCAAGTACAGCTGATTCAGGCATAAAAATATGGGAATTTATCAAGCTGAATTTCATGTTTGTCTGGAATCAGCATATTTCAGACACAATTACCAAATAGCTTTGCAAAATATCACGTGTTAACAAAAATAGCTCTCAAACATCAAATTAAGAACTAAACTCAACTACTACAATTAACGCCCTTGTTGTGGCAGTCAAGCCCTTGAAACAAACCGAATACCAGTCAAATTCTATGGCTAGATACCAATGCATTCATTACGTCCAATTTTGTGGGAAAAAAAACTAAAGTATGCATCTGACCAGCAGGCTTAGAAATCACAACAACTAACGAGGAAAGTTAAACCACCAGTAAATCAACAAAAACGATTTGACACAGAACAACATGATAAAATTCATACGAAACAAAGCCCACAAGGAATATACCATTTGTATTGAATCTAATATTCAAGCTCTACAACATGAAAATCACTGAGCAAACAAACTTACCTAGGCAACAGGTGAATCAACTAGCAAAGTGCCAAATAAAGGCTAAGAGAAAGTGAAGAAGCTCAGCAAATCAGCAGTAAAAATCAACAGAAATCAATGGCAAATCAACAGCTTTGAGAACTGAAATCAACTCAATCCAAACCCATTCTTGATAACCTAAAATCAACAAAAACAATGCTAAAAACGTTTTTTGTGCTTTCTCTGATTTCTTTTGAAAATGAAGCTCAAATGAAGAACACAAACTCAGACTATTTAATTTCTTATATTTTTTCCGTTTTCTGAAGAGAGCAGACTAAAAAAAAGGCCTCAAGAAAAGGAAAAACTTAAAAAACCCTAGAAATTTACTCTACTAATTTTCTAAAAATTTCTTCTCCTCCCTCACAAGAACAGATCTTAACTTATATATAACTTCCAAAATTCTCGAAGCTTCTGCCTAGGATCCGAAAAATTCCCTCATTTGTGAACGATTTTAGGGATAAATAGAAGGCATGGATCGATTTACATCCTTCCACGGCTCCCATTCATCCAGTTAAATCGCTCCATAGTACAGAAATCGTGCAAATTCGGAGGGAGTATTCTTTTTTCTCTGATAGAAATCCGTTTGAATAAAGTGACGTGGAGAGGAGGGGACCCATTTGAGTGAACTCGCCTGAGTTTCAGGCGAGTTGAGGTTGGCTCAGCGGAGAAGATGATGAAAAGTACGGGTGGGGCGTCGTTTCTGTATCTTCAGATTTAGGGTTTGGATATAGGGAAATAATATAAGGACCTTATATATTAAAGGGAAACGGGCGGGTCAAACAAGCGGGTTTGGGTTAGGTTTTTCTTGGGCTGGGCCGGTAAAGGGGTATTTTGGGCTGGGGATTACGATAATTTGAATTGCAGCCCAAATGTGCTAAGACCCCTTAAAAAATTATTTTTCTCTCTTTCTTTTATTATTCTTTTTAATCTTTTTTTTAAAAAAAAAATTAATGAAATCCTAAAATTAAAATCCTAAATTATCTAAATTGTAAAATTAGACTAATTAATTAATTACAAAAATTATAAAAGTTACTTAGTCCTAAATTAAAAGAGAAAAATTAATAATCTAAAAATAGAAAGGAAAAAATGTAGAAATGGGCCATTTTGTGATTTTTATTTTTAATAAAGTAAATTATTAATTAATTAAATCCTAAAAATGTAGAAACAAACCTAAATCCAATGCATGGTATTTTTCATGATTTTTAATAAAATTAAACATGCATAGAAATGTAAACAATTAATAAAATTCTACAAAAATTCCTAAAAATGTCAAATAATTAGGAAAAAAATCTATTTTCTTGGGATTTTATAGGAGTAGTTCATATAAGGCAAAAATCACATGCTCACAATTTCCCCTCTTTGCTTGGAAACATGAAGAGTTTTCGGGCAAAGATAAAATGAGCAATTACGAGAGATTTTTGTCCATTTGAAACTCCATGAGAAGCATTTTTTGAAAGAATCTAACCGAACTTTGCTCCAGAGGTTGCCTACATATCCTTGGCTATAAAGGAATCAGGTCAGTGTAGTTCTGGAAGTTTTGGTAGCTGGGACTACCGAGAAACTGTGATTTCACTGTTGTTGCTACTGTTTCTGTTTGCTGAGCTCCTTATCACACCAAAATAAAAGATAACAGCTAGACTAGCTAAAACTATCAACTACGAATTACAAGATTCCTATCTACAAACCTTCTAAAGCTTGATCTTGAGTATTGTATGGTTCTTCCTGCAGACTCTGATCTGAATCTTGATGCTTGTTAGCTGCAACCATTGGTTCATTCTTCTTTAGCTTTTCGGATCAAGGCGGGACATATGAAGCATGTGATTTCAATCAAATTTTGAGTAGTCCGCATCTTTTCTCCGCTTCTGCACCTTGAGTTCAACTTCTTTTCTTGTTTCTTCTTTTCTTTTATTTGGGTTGAGACTTCTTCTCCTGGTCATCTCGAACCTTGTGCCTCACGGTGAAAACCTGTTTAGGCACCAAAGCAAACAAACGAACGAAATTTTTCTGCCCCAATTTTCACTAGGAAAATTTCGTGAGTTATTGTAACAAAATCTAAACTATTTCTTAATTGAAAACAATTAAAATCAGGATTGTATATCCTTGGGAAAAAAGAGATTAGGGAGTGGAGCCCTATATCTATACTAGAAATCAACTAGGGAGTGAAGACCCTATGTCTAAAATAAAATCAACTAGGAGTGGAGACCCTATGTTAGAAAAGCGACTAGGGAGTGGAGACCCTATGTCTAAAAAAATTTAACTATGGAGTGGAGACCCTATGTTAGAAAGACAGACTAGGGAGTGGAGACCCTATGTCTAAAAATAAATTTAACTATAGAGTGGAGACCCTATGTTGGAAAAACAGACTAGAGAGTGGAGACCCTATGTCTAAAATAAATTCAACTAGGAAGATGAGACCCTATGTTGGAAGGGCGACTAGGGAGTGGAAACCCTATGTCTAAAATAAAATCAACTAGGGAGTGGAGACCCTATGTTGGAAAAGCGACTAGGGAGTGGAGACTCTATGTCTAAAATAAAATTTACTAGGCAGTGGAGACCATATGCTGGAAAAGCAGACCAAAGAGTGGAGACCGTATGTCTAAAATAAAATCAACTAGGGAGTGGAGATCATATGCTTAAAATAAACTCAACTAGGTAGTGGAGACCCTATGTTGGTAATGTGACTAGGGAGTGGAGACTCTATGTCTAAAAATAAACTCAACTAGGAAGTGGAGACCCTATGTGTTGAAAGACAACTAGAGAGTGAAGACCCTATGTCTAAAAATAAACTCAACTAGGGAGTGGAGACCCTATGTTGGAAAGGCAACTAGGGAGTGGAAACCCTATGTCTTAAAATAAACTCAACTATGGAGTGGAGACCCTATGTTGGAAAGGCGATTAAGGAGTGGAGACCCTATGTCTAAAAATAAATTCAACTAGGAAGTGAAGACCCTATGTTGGAAAAGTGACTAGGGAGTGGAGACACTATGTCTAAAAATAAACCCAACTAGGGAGTGGAGACCCTATGTTGGAAAATCAACTAGGGAGTGGAGACCCTATGTTGGAAAGGCGACTAGGGAGTGGAGACCCTATGTCTAAAAATAAACTCAACTAGGGAGTGGAGACCCTATGTTGGAAAGGCGACTAGGGAGTGGAGACCCTATATCTAAAAATAAACTCAACTAGGGAGTGGAGACCCTATGTTGGAAAGGCGACTAGGGAGTGGAGACCCTATGTCTAAAAATAAACTCAACTAGGGCGTGGAGACCCTATGTCTAAAAATAAACTTAACTACGGAGTGGAGACCCTATGTTGGAAAGAACGGAACTAGAGATTGGGGACCCTAGGCTACCATTTTTTGAATTTTTCTTATCATCTTTTTTTTCTTTTCATCATTTTTTTCTCTTTTTTTTTTATTTCATAGAATGAGTGAATGTGGGAAAGAATTTTGGAGGGTACTTCCCTTTATGGATTATTGTTGCCAAGCTATTTCTAGCCCTTGCGCAGTTTCTTTTGGTTGCACCTGCTTCTTACAAGATTGCTTTGGATCGCACCTGTTTTATGTTTTCAAACAAAGAATAATGGTTTGTTTGAAATGGTGGTTGGTTTTGTGGCCTTGATTGTTTTGATCTTGGCCCAACTCTTTTGATGAAAACCTCTAATGCTCGCTGGCTTTCTGGAGATTGATTTCTCTTCTAAAACTAGGGACCTTGACTTTCCAAAATTTCACATGAGAGTTATCCCGTGTGGGGCTTCGGCCTTTTCATCTTATTTTGCCTTTATGGGCACTTGACTTTGGATTTCTTTCCTTTTCAATAAATTTGAACCTGGAGCATCGGCCATCATGGCCAGTCGAGATCGACTTGATGCACCGGCTGAGGCTAAGTGCTTTTCTTTGGATTTGGCTTTTGTTAAGCAGAACCCTATAAAACCAATCTTGCCATCTTTTCTTTGCGGGTTTTCGCCAATGGACCTCTCTCATTTTTCTTCTTACCGTCGCCTTATAGTGCTCTTTGCGAGTTTTCACTAACAAGACTCTCTCATTTTTCGGTTTCTCTGCTCACCATCGCCTTACGTGCCCGTGTGAGTTTTCATCAACAAGACTCTCTCATTTTGTTTCTCTCATTTTGATTGCATCGGATCCAAGTAGCCGCATTCTTCGATTTTGAACATCTTTTACCGATTGATCGGAAGGACTTGAATAGGATGCGGGTAAAAATTATTTGGATTAAATTACAACTTTGGAACCATTCAGGCCGGATCATCACCGAAACATTACAACATCTGCCCCAGTTTCACTTTAAGGGGAATCTGAATTTTTGTTTTGGTGTGACTGAACCCAGAGAGAGGCTGCCTACGTATCTTTTCGGAATCAAGTCGAACGTAGTTCAGGGAAACTTTTGTTTTTGTTTTTGTTTTGGTTTTGATTTGATTTGATTTTTTTTACAAATGTTTTCAGGTTCCAAAGAGGGTAATCAAAGAAAGGTAACCGGCTCAAAGGGTTAGCAAAGGATTGGAGTGTTTGGGGTAGCGAGAATGAAAGCCTTCGTCATCCCAATTGGATAATATTGGTATCGCATAAGGTTTAAACATAATACCTTTTGACCGCGTCTACATTTACACCTGTTTTAGGGTCATTTCCTTCAATGTCTCCCAGGTATAATTCCCCTTTCGGCAACAATTTTCTGATAATGTATGGGCCCTTCCAGTTGGGAGCGAACTTTCATTTTGCTTCTTTGTGATGAGGGAGAATACATCTCAAAACAAGTTGCCCAACTTCAAATTTCCTAGGCCGCACTTTCTTGTTGTAGGCACGGACCATTATTTGTTGATACAACTGTCCGTGGCAAACTGCGGCCATCTACTTTTCGTCGATCAAGGTTAACTATTCTAGGCGGATCTTGACCCACTCACTATCCTCAACTTCAGCCTCAACAATGATTCGAAAAGATGGGATTTCAACCTCTAATGGTATTATGGCTTCAGTGCCATAAACCAATAGGTAGGGTGTTGCTCCGACTAATGTGCACACGGTTGTGCAATATCCCAACAATGCAAATGGAAACTTTTCATGCCATTTCCTGGAACTTTGGATCATCTTCCTAAGAATCTTCTTGATGTTCTTGTTTGTTGCTTCAACGACACCATTAGCTTTAGGCTGATAAGGGGTAGAGTTCCGATGCGTGATCTTGAATTGTTCGCATATCTCCCTCATCAAATGACTATTCAAGTTCGCATCATTGTCCGTAATGATGGTCATAGGAATACCAAAACGGCAGATGATATTGGAGTGCACGAAGTCTACCACTGCTTTCTTAATGACAGCTTTGAGAGTGACTGACTCAACCCATTTTGTGAAGTAATCAATGGCAACCAATATAAATCTATGCCCATTTGAAGCTTTTGGCTCGATCGGCCCAATGACATCCATACCCCAGGCAACGAATGGCCACGGTGCTGGCATAGGATGCAGTTCTGTAGGCGGTGCATGAATCAGGTCACCGTGTACCTGACACTGATGACATTTCCGGACAAAACTGAAGCAATCTTTTTCCATAGTCATCCAGTAATAGCCTGCACGAAGGATTTTCTTTGCCAGGACGTATCCATTCATTTGGGGTCCACACACTCCCGCGTGCACTTCATGCATGATTCTTCTGGCCTCTTCGGCATCCACACATCTTAACAAGTTAAGATCTGGAGTCCTTTTGTACAAGATCTCGCCACTCAAAAAGAAACCACTAGCAAGCCTTCTAATGGTTCTCTTTTGATCTCTATTGGCTTGCTCGGGATATTATTTCGTTTTCAGAAATCTCTTGATACCATGATACCATGGTTGAATATTCGGTTCCACCTCAACTGTATTGTAGTAACCATGCCTTTCTTAGATTTGGACAATGGGCCAATGTGGAGATTGCCTGAATACGGCAACATCGAGGCCAAAGTAGCAAGTGCATCGGCTAACTCATTGTATAACCGAGGAATGTACCTAAACTTGACTGACTTGAACCGTTTGCTAAGACCTCCCACATGTTGTCTGTATTGAATAAACTTGACATCCCGAGTTTCCCGTTCTCCCTGGGCTTGTTGGATAATCAAATCTGAATCTTTCATGATTATTAATTCTTCCACATCTTGGTCGATTGCCATATTCATACCCATAATGCAGGCTTCATACTCGACGGTGTTGTTTGTGCAGAAAAACTGAAGCCGGGCTATGGCTGGATAGTATTGACCAGTGGGTGAGATCAAAATTGCCCCAATCCCGACACCTTTTGCGTTCACAGCTCCATCAAAGAACATTTTCTAAGCATTGGTGTCTTCTGCTATTACTTCAACTGAATTCACTTCCTCATCTGGAAAGTAGGTATTCAGAGGCTAATATTCATCATCGACAGGGTTTTCAGCCAGGTGATCTGCTAAAACTTTGGCTTTCATTGTCGTGCGGGTGACATACACTATGTCAAACTCAACGAGCAAGATTTTCCATTTGGCTAATCTCCCTATGGTCATCGGCTTTTGGAATATGTACTTCAGCGGGTCTAGTCTGACGATGAGGTAAGTGGTATAGGCCAACAGGTAATGCCTGAGCTTCTGAGCGACCCAAGTTAGGCACAACAAGTTCTTTCCAACAAAGTGTATTTGGCTTTGTAGCTAGTGAACTTCTTGCTTAGATAGTGTATTGCCTGCTCTTTCTTCCTGGTCACATCATGTTGCCCGAGGACACATCCGAAGGAATTCTCCAAGACTGTCAAATACAAGAACAAAGGCCTCCCGGGTTCGGGTGGGACCAAGACTAGCGGATTCGATAGATATTCTTTGATTTTGTCGAAGGATTCTTGACACTCATCTGTCCATTTAATTGTCGCGTCTTTCTTCAACAACTTGAATATGGGCTCACATGTGGAAGTCAACTGAGCAATGAACCGGCTGATGTAGTTCAACCTTCCCAGCAGGTTCATAACCTCTTTCTTGGTTCTTGGAGGAGGTAAATCCCAAATAGACTTTATATTTGTTGGATCTAGCTCGATGTCCCTCCGACTGACTATAAATCTCAAGAGTTTGCCAGACGGAACCTCAAATGCGCATTTAGCCAGATTTAGCTTCAAGTCATACTTACGCAGCCGCTCAAAGAACTTTCTCAGGTCCCAAACATGGTCATCTTGTGTCTTGGATTTAATGATCACATCATCCACATACACATCGATTTCTTGGTGCATCATGTCATGAAAGACGGTAGTCATAGCTCTCATGTACGTTGCCCCGGCGTTCTTCAGACCAAACGGCATGACCCGATAACAATAGGTGCCTTAGGGTGTGGTGAAGGCTATCTTTTCCACATCTTCTTCATCCATCAGGACCTGATGATATACAACATAACAATCCACGAAAGACTGTATCTCATGTTTGGCATAGTTGTCAATGAGGATATGGATGTTTGGAAGAGGAAAGTTATCTTTGGGACTTGCTTTGTTCAGACCACGATAGTCAATACACACTCGGGTTTTTCTGTCTTTCTTTGGAACTGGTGCTACATTAGCTGACCATGTGGTGTATTAGACCACTCTGATCACACCCGCTTTCAACTGCTTGGTGACCTCTTCTTTGATCTTGTCACTAATGTCAGTTTTGAACTTTCTTTGTTTTTGCTGGACATGAGGACAATCGGGGTAAGTTAGCAATTTGTGCACCACTAGATCAACACTTAATCCTGGCATATCATCGTAGGACCAAGAAAACATATCTTTGAAGTCAAACAAAAGTTGGATCAGTGCATCCCTGGTTCTTTCATCCGTATAAATGCTTATCATGGTTTCTTGGACCTTTTCAGAACTACCCAAATTAACCAGCTTGGTTTCTTTTAGATTTGGCTTAGGCTTATTCTCAAATTGTTCCAATTCTCGATTTATTTCCCTAAAAGCCTCTTCTTTATCATATTCCGGTTCTTGATTCATTATTTCACAATTAGACAGCGTGTTTGGATATGGGCATGAAGTCCGCAAGTATGTCATGTTATTTAAAGCCGCATTATTAGAACTGAAAGAAGAAATAAGAAAAGTAACAAAAATCAGAAAGATTAAAGAGAGATTCATGAATGATGAAATATTGATTTCATTTCATTTAATTTTGAAAATAACAGGGTTTACAATGGAATTTAAAGACAGTAAACTAAAAGAAACATCCGAGTTACACCCTGGAATAACTCGTGATGTAGAAAAGGTTGCAAGACTGGTCTATCGGGATTCCCGCCTAACTGGGAACGAAGTAGCCTTCCAGTTTTGCAACTTGGCATTGGGCCCCATATACAGCACCTCAGTGGTGTTCGAGCCTTCCCCCGGCTAGACCATGAGGGTTTTATACAACATCTGCCTCATAGCTCCACATATTTCCTCAATTTCTTCGGTTGTGTAAGCCTCATCTTCCTCTTCCTCTGCGTACTTGGGCTTGACGAATGTTTTGTAGAGATGTGGGACTGGCTGAGGTAGAACCCAACCATTGCTCTTTCGTTCATTTGCCCATGTCACATCAGTTTCTGTGGCATAAAAAACCCACTCTGAAGAACTTCTTGCTGGCAGGTAAAGCGATAGGTTCTGTGATACCGTGCAATAATTCCCCGAGTCTTTTCCTAGGCTTATAACCATGCTTGATCATTTCAGAAGCGACCATGATGGACGTATTTGATAGAAAAGGCTGAGGACATGGGCTTCCCTCCTCACATTGATTTGCGACCACCACCTCGAAAGCTTGATAAACTATATGCTCGCTACCTTTCCTAGCTTTGAGATATGGGACTGACGGGTCCCTATAAATGGATTGCTCGTCCTCTCCGTGGAAAACAATCTCCTGATCTTCATATTCAAATTTAACCATCTCGTGAAGAGTGGAAGGTACGACCCCTGATTCGTGAATCCAAGGCCTTCCCAAGAGGAAATTATAAGAATTGTCCATGTCTAAGACCTGAAATGTCACCCCTATATCCACAAGACCAATAGTCAAAATCAAATGAATCTCGCCTATGGTGTCTCTCTTGACGTCATCAAAGGCACGCACACAGACATTGTTAGGCCTGATTCTCTCAGTCCCAAACTCCATTCTTTGCAAAGTTGAGAGAGGGCATATGTCGACCCCCGATCCACCATCCACCATAATTCTTTTTACGTAGTACCCCTCACATTTAACTGTCAAATAGAGGGCTTTGTTCTGGGCGACACCTTTCGGGGGCAAATCATTCTTGCTTAAGGAAATCTAACTGACTGCGAAGAATCTTTCTGCCATCTTTTCTAGTTGTTCGACAGTGGTTTCAATTGGAACATAAGCTTCATTGAGGGTCTTTATCCACACTTTCTGATGCTCAGTTTAGCTTATCAGTAGAGACAAAAGCGAAACTTGAGCGGGAGACTTTCGGAGTTGGTCAATTATCTCGTAGTTCGCATTTTTCATTTTTCGGAAGAACTCTTCTACTTCTTCGGCACTAACTGGATTTTTGAGCGGGAAGTGCTTTTGTTTGGAATTGTTCACTTCCTTCAGATTGAGGTATTTCCCAGATGGGTTGGTTTCATTTACTTCCCCTACAATTTCTTTCCCTTTGTATGTCACAATTGCTCTATTGTAGTTCCAGGGGACTGCATTGGGGTCTTTCATGGGCCTTTGTGGTGCGCGACTAATGACCACAGGCTAGTTTAGCCTAGTTGGAATCATTGGTCCTCGCACCACGTAAGTTCCTTTGGGTACATACATCATGGGTCCTTTGTTCAGCTCGAACCTCTTAGGAGGACTCAATGCCAATTGTTCTTTCCTGTGAGCTTGGGGAACATAAAGAATGGCGTATTTAGGGGGTGTTGCCCCTATTTTGGTTTCCACCATCTTTTCTGCACTTTGAGGGGCGGAGTTGCTCTTTTTCTCCCCCTTGCCTTGCTTTGCAACTGCCCTTGGCTTCTTTTCAATATCGGCGATGGCAATGATGGCTTTTAAAGCTGGGTCAAACTCTTTATCTTCAAAAATCATCGCGATAATTGGCCTGTTGTTGTGAGCCGGCAACGGGTTGTTAGTCACATTGGGGATCTCATAATCTTTCAGCACCACCCTTTTTTGCTCTATTAAGTTTTTGATTGCCCTTTTGAGAGTCCAGCTGTCTTCAGTGTCATGCTCATCCGCTCCCGAATGGTAAGCACATCGAGCACCAGGTCGGTAAGAGGGCGACTCTGGGTTTTGCCTGGTTTGGGGTACGGGTTGCAACAAACCCATTTGGACAAGTGTAGGGAAAAGGCTAGAGTATGATTCACCAATAGGCATGAAATTTGTTCTTCTAGGTGGTTCCCGAGCATGGGCATTGTATGGAAAATTATTTTGAGGGGTCGGGGATTATATGGAGCTTGGCGATGAGGGTTATTTTTAGGGAATGGAGCTCGGTTTTGGTTAAACTATTGTTGTCGCCTAGCGTATGGCTAGGCATTCATTACTGCATACGGCTGAGGATCCATAGCATAGGCCACATCCTGATAAGGATAATAATGTTGTGGGGTGCTTGGAGGGAAGTAACTTCTGGGTGGACGGGGGTTTCTCAGACCTGAAGCCGCCATTACCACTTCTTCCTTTTTCTTTCTTTTTGCTACACCTCCGAATCCGCTTTGAATTGCTTGGGACGTAGCTCTTATGGCAGATTGGCTTAATATGCACCCTGTCTTCAGACCATTCTCGACCATCTCACCAATCTTGATGGCCTCAGTGAACGGTTTCCCCATTGCAGACATCATATTCTGAAAGTAGTCAGCCTCTTGGGCTTATAGAAAAACACTAACCATTTCCATTTCATCCATCGGGGGCTTGAACCTGGCCGTATGTTCGCGCCATTTAACAGCATATTCTCGGAAACTTTCCAATGACTTCTTCTTGAGATTCGATAGAGAATTCCTGTATGGAGCTATGTCTATGTTATACTGAAACTGCCTGACAAAATCTCGAGCCAGATCATCCCAAATGTGCCAACGAGATATGTCCTGATCCATGTACCACTCGGATGCAATGCACCCTAGACTCTCTCCAAAATAAGCCATGAGAAGCTTCTCTTTTCCACCTGCCCCTCTTAGTTGATTGCAATATCTCTTGAGGTAGGCTATGGGATCCCTGTGCCCGTCATATTTTTCGAACTTTAGGGTCTTGAAACCCAGGGGCAAATGCACATGTGGGAACATACATAGATCAGCGTAGGATACGCTCTTTTGTCCGCTCAAGCCTTGTATATTCTTAAGGCAATGTTCAATGCTCCTCATTTTTTGGGTAATTTCCTCTTGCTCGGGGTTCTTTATAGCCTTCTTTTATCCCGAGGTAAACTCGTACCGGGGTTGTTAAGGGTAAGAATTGGTGGTGAAATTAGTAGGTTCTGGTGGAAAAGATGGTACTTGGAAAGTGAAAGATGATGGCTCAAAGCTTGGCCTGGGCACAGTTGGTTATACCGCAGCTGAGGTTGGTGGTGCGGTAAATATGTTGGAGGCCACTCCCGAAACTACCTGGGGGCAAACTTCAGAAGGTGTTCCGATGAAGTGAGCTGAGATGGTAGGGTATCCAAGTGGGGTATTCGGGTAATTTATTGGGACATTGGAATTTCCATTTGCTCTGGGAAGTATCTTGGGGAAACCGGGTATGGCACTTGGCGGCTCTCTCCCATTGTACCAGGCATCCCACATTTCTAGCACGCCGAGGCACAGTGCCTTGTTCTCTTTAGCAGCCGCTGACTTTGAGGTTGGGATAACTGATAGCGAGTTATATCCTCTGGGATGGGAATTGTTGGAGGATGACCTTCCGATGACATTTCTACACTGCCCTTGGATCTTGTAAAGTATGGGTGTGAAGCCAGGTTACCACAAACCAGCCACCTTAAAACAGAACCTAAACTCAACAGTAGACAACAAAACTATTAGTTTGAAATAATTAACGCATAGGAAATCGCACATTGAGGGTGTGATACACCTATGTAGTTAAATCTGTTTCTACATATTTTGCAATGATTACATGTCTCATCCCATCTTTTTTTATCTCCCTGATCTTCTCTCTTGCTCTCTTTCTCTTTTCGTTGTTTTCTCTCTTTTCTTTTGGTTTTTCCTTTTTGGTTTTCTCTTTTCCACATTCCTCTGTTATTTGAGTTATTTACAAAAATCATGACCGGATCCGATGAAATCGCCTACATATCACGACGCCGCGTGAATCAAATCATCATGTAGTTCAAGGAATAAAAAATCAAAATAAATAAAACATTTTTGGTTATTCAAATTTTCATTGAAATAAGACCTTTAATTTTCTCTATTACAAAGACTCGATCCTACATACTTGAGAATTGGAAACTAAAACAGACTCGAAACAGACTTTAGGAATGAAAATACAGACTCGACGAAGAGAGAACAATCAAGAGTACATCAATGCCTCCAATCCTGCTCTAGGAACACCAACTGGTCTTGCTGCAGGACTACGTGCCATATCATACTGGAGGCGGTAGAGATCATCCAGTATCTGGCGAACGAAGATAATTACTGTGGTGAAAAACATGGACCTGGTCATGTCCTCACATTCGTTGTACTTCATCACAATGTAGTCGGCGATTCTTCTAACCCTTTCCCTGATGATGCCATTTTTTTGCAGCAAATGCCCAATTTACTGAGATCTAGCCTCCAAAACCTGGGTGGCCGAGTGATTCTATTCTTGCAAATGCAATAAGTCTCCCTCTAGTTGTGCCATCAAAGCGTAGCAATGTCCTCTCTCGGCTTTGAAGCCGTTGGCTTGTTTAGCCATCTCATTCTCGAGAGTAGTTAGCTTTTTCTTCAAGTTTGTGACTTCTCCATCATATTTCCTTTTTAACTGTCGAACAAACTCTGCTCGCCCCTTTGCGTTCTTCGCTAACTGTGCCCGGGCTCTTGCCAGACTACTTTCGGATTCTTCTAAATCATTCCCGTACTCACATATTTTCTTCCTGAGGCCATTAATGAGTCTTTCATCTGCTCAGCTTCTTTCTGGATTCTCCGCAGCTATCTTCATCCTTTGGATCTAGGCCCGGAGGACTTCATTTTCTTGGGCTAATTTTTTCTTCTCACCCTCATCCGCGGCGGCTTGCACATCACTATTGAACTTAAGGTCTCTGATCTGCCCTTCCAATCTGGTTATGGTGGCCCGGTATTCATTTTCTTTTGTCAACCACTCCCACTGTTCTTGTGATGCCTCAACAAATTCTTGAAAGTGGGGTCTTTTAGCTGGCCTTCCAAACTCAACTTTCCTTTTGTACCAAGCGAGGTAATCGGGTGAGACTTCACTCTGGACAGATCACGTACTCGGGTATTTGCCGTCAAATATTGGCACTCATTCCACATCTAGCAAACCACTGCTTCATGAAACTGGCCATCAGAACGAATCTCTACCACATGAAGGCTAAGGTCCTCATCCTTGGAAACTATTTGACATCTCCATAGCTGTCTCAAAACCCGGTACGAGACATAAGTCTAGACACTTCTGAGACCTATCAGGAAGAAGTGGGGACTGGTGGCTGGTATGTATATGATTTCATCAACAGGAAGCCAACCCAACGTCCATTCTATTTGATTTGCAGTGACGGAGTAATATCCATTCTGCGACCCCTTATGGCATGTTGAACCTGTTGACCCTTGTATAAAACTCCTTTATGCAGCTTTCCCCCGTCGACCCATAGTTCATGTACTGAGGACGATGACATAGATGCTCAATCATCCACATTTGTAGCAATAGGTTGCACCCTTCAAAAAGGTCTGCTCCGGCTTTGCAGGCTGTGAGAGCTTGGAATATTTCAGACACTATCATGGGTGTGATGGTTCTTTGGCCTGGATAGGCAAAATGTTGACAACCCCGGCTATACGTACATCGATATTCCCATCATCATGGGAAACACTAGAAGACCCAAAAATGCCACCATGAAAGCGAAGCATCTATGTTCTTCCTATTTTAGTCGATTTCCTTTGCTGCAAAATTTGCTTTCTGGATTGTTGAACCCCCCTATGTGTCTGTATCGCTGGTATATGAATTGTGGAGTGGAAAACCCAGCTGCCAAATCTGGGTATTGGACTCCCCCTGCTTATCTTTAGCAAATATAGAAACTTGTGTGGAGTGACGGCTCTTGGGGTAACCAGGTATTTATGTCTCAAAGCTTCAGTACTCCCAACATAATCAGCTATCTCTTCCAAAGTGGGTGTGAGTTCAAAGTCCGAGAAATGAAACACATTGTGAGCAGGATCCCAAAACGTAACCAGTGCTTTTATTATGTCTCCTCTAGGCCTGATCTTCAACAACCCGGTAAGACCCCCCAAGTAATGGTTGACCACATCATGTCCTGATTTACCCAGATCCTCCCACCACATGTACAGTTCCAAAGGAATCTTGGTTATGACATTTATTGGCAAGTTTTGACTCATGCTCATTCTGCACATTTAAATTAAGGTGATTGGTTTAAAACAAAGCGAATTTTATAAAAGAGGTCAATTTTGCAAAAATTTAAATAACCCCGCTACTTTTGCAAATACGGCCCTTCAGCACCTTGCAAAGGAAGATTTTAGGGCAGTGCTTGCTAAGTAGCAGAAAATTTGAAAAGGGCAATAGGTGGCTATATTTGCAAAAATAGCCATCCGGCGTCGTTTTGGGGACATTTTGGGCTATTTAGACAAGAACGACATCACCTAGTTTTATTTATGACAGAATAACAACATTTCACATTTTGGGTTATTTTTGCAAAATGGAGTTGAACCTGGTGAGGGTTGCCTACGTATCCCACATCCGGTGAGAATTAAACTTGCGTAGTTCGGTCAGTTTTGACATAACAAAATGGAGAAAAGATGCCAAATTCTTTTCTTTCTTTTTTTTTTCAAAATTTCGGTAGAGTTTCGGCATAATTTGGACACCAGGTTTTTTCAAAGGCGGGTAATCAATCTCTCTCGTACCTCAATTTTATTTTTCCCAATTTCCTCCCTATTCTAGTAACCGGTCAACATGCAAACTGAAGCAAATAATTGTACAAGTAGCACGTAAAATATGCATCAGTATGGTCTTTCGATTTTGGGGTCCACCTGTCCTAGCCGGACCAACCCCTATGTTGAGTCCCCAAAGTCAAATGCATATGATGCAAACAAGCGTTCCTACTAGGGATCCGACATGAGGCTGAGTTATTCTAAGTTTAAAACCTGGGTATATTGTTCTAGACTTTGTATACCCGAGCGGACAACTCGAGCCGAGGGGGGCTACGTACCGGGAACCAAAAGGCCATCCAGCTTTGTAACTTGTCCGAGCCTCTTTCTAATTCAAGGTATGACACTAACAGAAAGAGGAGTCACACCAGCGTGCACATCCCCGAAGATGAGAAGTGAAGGGTTTCGTAATAGTTTATATACAGTTCAAATAATATCAAAGCGATAAAAAGCGACATTTAGCATATTAGGCCCAACCATGTAGAAATCAGATAATAAATAAAGTCAAATATAACAGTTATTCTAAGCTCGAATTCTTGAACCCTGAACCGATGTTCTACGTTTTGTTCCCCAGTTGAGTCGTCAGAGCTGTCACTCCTCCCTCTTTTTACACCCCAAGGGGGGTATATAAGGGAGTTTTTCCAATTAAAGTGACATTATTCGAAATGAGATTATTTTATTTAATTTTTTAGAGTCGCCACTTGGAATAGTTTAATTGGTGTCCCAAGTTACCAGTTTATTTTAAATCCCAAATCGAGGAAAACTCGACTTTATATTATAAGTCTGCGAATTAGAAATTCTAGATAGGGAAATTTTTTAACCCGGGAGAAGGTGTTAGGCACTCCCGGGTTCCGTGGTTCTATCACAGTCGCTTAAACTATTAATATTGGCCTATTATCTGATTTACCACACGTTTTAAACCTATTGTGCATTTTTAACTTTTTAAAAACCGCTTTTTAATAATTATTGTTACATATTGTGAATCATGTCACGGGAACCGTACCCACGATTTACAAAATGTTTAATTTTCTAAAGATTAAATTGTGGCCGGGTCACATAAATATACCCTCGGATTTTAGTAATTAAGTGTCACGACTACGTCACGGGAACCGTACCCGTAGCTATGACAATTATTTAATAAACGCGCCTAAAGCAAACTACGAAAATTCAAGGTAATTTCTATACTAATTTTATATTTACGTGAGGGCCATAGATTATAGAATTTATTTGTGTGTGGCGCACCTCAAGTTATTTTCTAAAAAAGGATTAGCTCTTGATCTAATTTTGTGAGGGCCATGTATTATAAGTTTAAAGCATGGCACACCTCAAATTATTTTAAGAAAAGGGTTATATATTTAAAAGGCAAACTAAAGGTGCTCCTATGTTAATCTAATTTAAAACTAATTATCACAACCACGTCATAGGAACCGTACCCGTAGTTGTAATAATTTAATTAATCGCGCCTAAAGCAAGCTACGATGTTTATTAATTATTTCTTTCTAAGTTTGAGATTATTGCGAGACCATCAGAAGTATGGAACGCTATTTGGGGAAGAGGCGTAAGATTAGCTATTGGATTTATTAGCAAGTTTAATTACCCTACTAAGCTTGAAGGATTTGGACAATATAGCGCCTTCAAGCACTGTACGACAAATAATCTGAAATACCCATTTCTTGCCAACCAAAGAAACTACATTGAAAGAAAGAATAAAACATGAGTACTGAGCATAATAAGAAAAATAACAAACTGATATAATCATATGACGCATCCAATTCTAAATTAAAGCACTGTCACGATGGTGCTGCTACACTTCTTTGCTAACTGTTACAAAGAGATGTACTTTTTACATTTTTTAATGAGATTTTCTCATGAATCACGTTCTCTACATATTGGTTTCCTCAACCTTTTAGGGATAAATATTTCGAGAACTCAAGCTCTATTTATAGCTGCTGGTATTATAAAGCAAACTCAATGATAAAAATATCTGAAAGTTGACATGCTCATAAACTGAGATTTAATCATTCAATATACTATGGCTTCTTATTCATGTATGCTAGTTCAACAATTAGTAAATTAACACCAAGTACAACTGATTCAGCCATAAAAATTTGGGAATTTATCAAGCTGAATTTCATGTTTGTCTGGAATCAGCATATTTCAGACACAATTACTAAATAGCTTTGCAAAATATCACGTGTTAACAAAAATAACTCTCAAACTTCAAATTAAGAACTAAACTCAACTACTACAATTAACGCCCTTGTTGTGGCAGTGAAGCCCTTGAAACAAACCGAATATCAGTCAAATTCTAAGGCTGGATACCAATACATTCATTACGTCCAATTTTGTGGAAAAAAAAAAACTAAAGTATGTATCTGACCAGCAAGCTTAGAAATCAGAACAACTAACGAGGAAAGTTAAACCACCAGCAAATCAACAAAACTGATTTGACACAGAACAACATGATAAAATTCATACCAAACAAAGCCAACAAGGAATATACCATTTGTATTGAATCTGAAATTTGAGCTCTACAACATGAAAATCGCTGAGCAAACATACGTACCTAGGAAGCAGGTGAATCAACTAGCAAAGTGCTAAATAAAGGCTAAGAGAAAGTGAAGAAGCTTAGCAAATCAGCAGTAAAAATCAACAGAAATCAACGGCAAATCCACAGCTTTGAGAATCGAAATCAACTCAATCCAAACCCATTCTTGAGAACCCAGAATCAACAAAAAAAAAATGCTGAAAACATTTTTTGTGCTTTCTCTGATTTCTTTTGAAAATGAAGCTTGAATGAAGAACACAAACTCAGACCATTTAATTTCTTATATTTTTTTTTGAAGAGAGCAGACTGAAAAGAAAAGGCCTCAAGAAAAGGAAAAACTTCAAAAACCCTAAAAATTTACTCTACTAATTTTCTGAACATTTCTTCTCCTCCCTCACAAGAATAGATTCGGAGGGAATATTCTTTTTTCTCTAACAGAAATCCGTTTGAATAAAGTGACGTGGACAGGAGGGGGCCCATTTGAGTGAACTCGCCTTAGTTTCAGGCGAGTTGAGGTTGGCTTAGCGAAGAAGATGATGGACAGTACGGATGGGGCGTCGTTTCTGTATCTTCAGATTTAGGGTTTGGATATAGGGAAATAATATAAGGACCTTATATATTAAAGGGAAACGCGCAGGTCAAACAGGCGGTGAGGACATGTGCTACCAGAGATGATCAGGCACTTGCACCCCTTACTACAACCGTCAAAGGTCGGGCCGGGGTAGAGGTCGAGGACGCACAAGCGGTGCAGCCAGAGCACCCGCGCGAGCTGCCCTTGAGGTACCACCAACAGTTCGAGCCGGAGTCCAGACACCTGATACGCCTACTGCTACTACTTCTCCAGCGCTCCAGGAGACTCTTGCATAATTCATGAGCATGTACACCACCCTGGCTCAGGCAGGGTTGCTTCCCCTTGCTGTAGCTACATCGTAGGCTGGAGGACGAGCACAGACTCCCACCACCCACACTCCTGAGTAGCGAGTGCATGTTGAGCAAGTCCTAGAGATTATTCCTGTATAGCCTGTAGTCCCAGATCAACCCGAGGACAGGGCAGTGGTCTCCGAGGATGAGCAGTTGAGGCTTGAGAGGTTCAAGAAGTACAAGCCTCCTGTATTCAGTGGTCTAGCATCAGATGATGCTCTTGGATTTCTAGATGAGTGTTACCATATTCTCCGTACCATGGGTATATCAGGATCGAGCGAGGTTTCCTTCATTACCTTCCAGCTTCGAGGAACCGCCTATGAGTGGTGGCGCACCTATGAGTTAGACAGTCTGGATGAGGTTGTTTCCCTGACTTGGACTCAGTTTTCAGATATGTTCCTGAGGAAGTGTGTTCCTCAGAGCCTCAGGGATGCATGGTGCGCAGAGTTTAAGCATTTGCGCCGGGTACTATGACTGTCTCGGAGTATGCTGTCAGTTACACCAGCTTGGCTAGACATGCGCCAGCCTTAGTTTCTACTGTTCGCGAGAGGGTTCGCCGGTTTAATGAGGGGCTTATTCCCAGCATCAGGTCTAGTATGGCGCATGAGTTGGAGATGGATATTTCTTATCAGCGGGTGGTGAGCATTACTAGGAGGATTGAGGGTATGCATGCTAGGGATAGAGATGAGAGGGAGGTCAAGAGGTCTCGAGAGTCGGGCCATTATTCTGCTGCTCGTGCCCCAGCTGTAGGTCGTCATGGTCGGGGTTATATGAGTCGCCCTGTTCATTTAGCTCTCCCAGCAGCCAGTGGTATTCCAGCTCCTCCCTAGCCTCAGGAGACTTATTATGCACATCTAATATCTAGTGTGCCTCCTGCGCAGGGTGCTTCCAGTAGTCTAGTCCAGCAGACCTGGCCCGAGCCAGTCACAGCCGCCACGTCCTCCCAGAGCTTGTTTTGAGTGAGTTGACACACGCCATATGGTGAGGGATTGCCCCAGACTTAGGAGGGGTGCACCTCCACACACTTCTCAGCCACAGCGTGCCCCGCAGAGTTCTCAGGCTATGGTTACAGCTCTAGTCGCTATCCCACCTGCTCAGGGAGGCAGAGGTCGCCCTAGAGGGGGAGGCCAGGCCAGATACTATGCCCTTCCTGCCCGTACCGAGGTTATCGCCTCCGATTCTGTCATCACAGGTATTGTCCTGGTTTGTCATATAGATATATCGATTGTATTTGATCCAGGCTCCACCTATTTTTATGTGTCTTGTTATTTTTCTCCACATTTGGGTGTATCTTGGGATTCTTTGACTCCCCCTATTTATGTTTCTACTCCTGTGGGAGATTTTCTTGTTGTGCACCGCGTTTATCGGTCATTTTTGGTTGCTCTTAGTGGTTTTGAGACCATAGCTAATTTATTGTTGCTCAGCATCGTAGATTTTGATATTATCTTAGGCATGGACTGGTTGTCACCCCATTATGCTATTCTTGATTGTCACACCAAAACCGTGATGCTGGCTATGCCAAGTGTACCGCGTGTTGAGTGGAGGGGTGCTTTAGATCACACTCTCAGTAGAGTTATTTCTTTCCTTAAGGCTCAGTGAATGGTTGAGAAGGGGTGTGCCGCGTATCTAGCTTATGTGAGAGATGTCAGTATTGATACCTCTATAGTTGATTCAGTCCCAATAGTACGGGTTTTTCCTGATGTGTTTCCGACCGAACTTCCGGGCATGCCGCCTGATAGAGATATTGATTTTGGCATTGATATGGTGTCGGGCACTCAACTCATTTCTAATCCTCCGTATCGTATGGCTCCTCCTTAGTTGAAGGATCAGTTAGGAACTGCTTGATAAGGGTTTTATTCGGCCCAGTGTATCACCTTGAGGTGCTCCTGTCTTGTTAATGAAAAAGAAGGATGGTTCTATGCGTATGTGCATTGATTATCGCTAGTTGAACAAAGTCACAGTGAAGAACTGTTATCCTTTACCCCTTATTGATGCTTTCTTTGACCAACTACAGGGTGCACGAGTGTTTTCTAAGATTGTCTTGCGCTTAGGTTACCATCAGTTGAAGATTCGGGAGCCAGATATCCTGAAGACTGCTTTCAGGGCTCGGTATGATCATTACGAGTTCCTTGTTATGTCATTTGGGCTGACCAATGCCCCAGAAGCCTTTATGCACTTGATGCATAATGTGTTTCGACCGTATCTTGACTCGTTCGTCATTGTCTTTATTGATGATATTCTGGTGTATTCCCAGAGTCGGGAAGATCATAAGCAACACTTGAGGATAGTGCTTCAGACTTTGAGGGAAAAAAAGTTATATGCAAAGTTCTCGAAATGTGAGTTCTGGTTGGATTCCGTGACATTCTTAGGCCATGTGGTATCGAGTGAGGGTATTCAGGTGGATCCGGAGAAAGTAGAGGCAGTGCAGAGTTGGCCCATACCATCCTCAGCTATAGAGATCCGAAATTTTCTTGGCTTGGCGGGTTACTACCGTCGTTTTGTTGAGGGATTTTCATCGATTGTAGCCCATATGACCAGGCTGACCCAGAAGGGTGCTCCATTCCAATGGACGGAAGAGTGTGAGGCAAGCTTTTAGAAGCTCAAGACAGATTTGACTACAACCCCAGTTTTGATATTGCCTACAGGTTCGGGGTCTTATACTGTCTGTTGTGATGCCTCGAGGATTGGCCTTGGAGTGGTATTGATGCAGGATGGTAGGGTGATTTCCTACGCGTCCAAACATTTGAAGGCACATGAGAAGAATTATCCTGTCCATGATCTCGAGTTAGCTGCTATTGTTCACGCCTTGAAGATCTAGCGTCATTATTTATATGGTGTGCCTTGTGAGATTTATACTGATCACCGAGGTTTGCAGCATTTGTTCAAGCAGAAGGATCTTAATTTGTGCTATAGGAGGTGGTTAGAGCTGCTGAAAGACTATGATATCACTATTCTGTATCACCTAGGCAAGGCCAATGTGGTGGTTGATGCTTTGAGTCGTCGGGCCAAGTGTTTAAGGAGTTTATCTTATTTACCAGCAGCAGAGAGGCCCATGGCGATGGATGTTCAATCCTTAGCCAGCCAGTTTGTGAGATTGGATCTTTCAGAGCCCAGTCGGGTTCTAGCTTGCGTGGTTTGTCGGTCTTCCTTATTTAATCGTATCCGGGAGTGTCAGTTTGATGACCCCTATTTGCTTGTCCTCAAGGACAAGGTTCAGCACGGTGATGCTAGAGATGTGACTATTGGTGCTGATGGGGTATTGAGAATGCAGGGTCGGATTTGTGTACCCAATGTTGATGGGTTTCGGGAGTTAATTCTAGAGAAGGCTCATAGTTCGCGGTATTCCATTCATCCGGGTGCCGCGAAGATGTACCAAGATTTGAGGCAACACTATTGGTAGAGGCGTATAAAGAAATATATAGTTGGGTTTGTAGCTCGGTGCCTCAAGTGTCGGCAGGTGAAGTATGAGTACCAGAGACCGGAAAGGTTGCTTCAACAGATAGAGATTCTGGAGTGGAAGTGGGAGCATATCACCATGGACTTTGTAGTTGGGCTCCCACGGACTTTGAGGAAGTTCGATGCCATTTGGGTAATTGTGGATCGACTGACCAAGTCCACGCATTTCATTCCTGTTTACCACCTACTCTTAGGAGCGGTTGGCGGAGATTTATATCCGGAAGATTGTTCGTCTGCATGGTATTCCAGTTTCCATCATATCAGATAGAGGTACTCAGTTCAAATCACAGTTCTAGAGGGCCGTACAACATGAGTTGGGTACTTGGGTGGAGTTGAGTACATCATTTCACCCTCAGATGGACAAACAGTACGAGCGCACTATTCAGATTCTTGAGGATATGCTCTGTGCGTGTGTGATTGAGTTTGGAGGGTCTTGGGATCATTTCTTGCCATGGGCGGAGTTTGCCTACAACAACAGCTATCAGATAGCACCGTAGCATTCAGATGGCACCGTATGAGGCTTTATATGGTAGGAGGTGTAGATCCCCAGTGGGTTGGTTTGAGCCGGGTGAGGCTAGATTATTGGGCACAGACTTGGTTCAGGATGTTTTGGAAAAGGTAAGGTGATTTAGGATAGGCTCCGTACAGAAGTCAAGACAGAAAAGTTATGCGGACTGGAAGGTTCGTGATATTTCCTACATGGATGGAGAGCGGGTTTTGCTTCGGGTTTCTCCTATGAAGCGTGTTATGAGATTTGGGAAGAAAGGGAAGTTGAGTCTGAGGTTTATTTGTCCTTTTGAGATATTGCAGCGTGTTGGGGAGGTTTCTTCTGAGCTTGCCTTACTTTCCAGCTTGGCAGGAGTTCATTCGGTATTTCATATTTCGATACTTCGGAGGTATTATGGGGATTCGTCTCATGTGTTGGATTTAAGTTCAGTCTAGTTGGACAAGGATCTATCTTACGTTGAGGAGCCAGTGGCAATATTGGACAGGCAAGTTAGAAAGCTGAGGTCAAAGAACATTGTATCAGTAAAGTTTCAGTGGCGGGGTCAGCCGGTCTAAGAAGGCGATAAGGAGATCAAGCAGGATATGCGCAGCCGTTACCATCATCTTTTGCACTACTTCAGATATGTCTCTATGCTCGTTCAAGGACGAACGAATGTTTAAGTGTAGGAGGATGTAACAACCGGTTATTTTAAGAATTAATGCCCTGATCCCCTATTAACTGCATTCCCCGTGTTTGTTTCTGCTATTGTGAGTTTTCGGGAGGATTTATTTGGAGTTTCGGAGAGTTTTGGGACACTTAGTCCCTAAATTAGAGTTTAAGTTGTAGAATTTAGTCCGTAGTCGGAGCAGTGTAAAGACGACCTCGGAATGGAATTTCGACTATTCCTTAGCTCCGTTGGGTGATTTCAGGCTTAGGGGCGTGTTCGGATAGTGTTTTAGAGGTCCATAGCTAATTTAGGCTTGAAATGCCGAAAGTTGAATTTTTGAAGTTTCCGGTTCGATAGTGAGATTTTGATATCGTGGTCGGAAAGGAAGTCCGGAATTTGGAGTAGCTCCGTAGTGTTGAATGTGACGTGTGTGCAAAATTTCAAGTCATTCGGACGAGGTTTGATAGACTTTTTGATCGAAAGCATATTGGATGATTCGATATTGTTTGAGGTGTTTTGAAGATTCGTATAAGTTTGAACAGTGGGATTAGACTTGTTTGTGCTTTTGGTTGATGTCCCGGGGATCTTGGGGTGATTTCGGATGATTAACGGAAATATTGGAAATCTAAAGTTGCAGCTGAAGTTTATGGCTACTGTCAAAACCGCATCTGCGGTTGAGAGGCCGCAGGTGAGACTTCCGCAGATGTAGAATCAAGCTGCAGAAGCGGACATGAGGTGAACTGCGAAGAGTCGCAGAAGCAGATGTTTGGACGCGTCTGCGATGTCGCACGTGCGAGTGAGCGACCACGGATGCAGTCCCAGGCCTTTTAGTGAGAACCACATATGCGATTTGTTAGACCGCAGAAATGGTCCCGCTGATGCGGAACTTGGTCCGCAGATGCGGATTGTCTGGGCAGAAAATAAAAATTTTGAGGGTTTAGTTTCAAAAGTTAAAATTGATTTGGAGCTCGGGAGAGGGCGATTTTGGGAGGATTTTGAAGAGGAAATCAGTGGGTAACAATTCTTAATCCCTTTCTAGTTGTATTCCTATAATCTAAACTTAGTTTTGTCATTTAATTTCGGATTTGGGATGAAAATTAGGGGAAATTTGGAGAAAGTTCTTAGACCTAAATTTCGAGTTTCTATTGGGAATTTGACATTGGATTTGGATAATTTTGGTATGGTTAGACTCGGGAGAGTATGAGGATTCTAAAAATATGAATTTTACCCGATTCTGAGACGTGATCCCGAGGGGCGGTTTGGTCATTTTACCTAATTTCGCGTATTAGCTTAGAATGTATTTGTAGAATCAGTTAATTGAAGTGTTATTTACACTATGCACTTGAATTGAATAGATTTGGGCCATTTGGAGTCGAGTACTCGTGGTAAGAACGTATTTTCGGGTTGACTTTGGAGTCGGTTCGAGGTAAGTGGCTTGCCTAACCTTGTGTGGGGGAAACTCCCCTTAGGATTTGGTATTATTGATATTTGAAATGCTTGGTATGTGAGGTGGCGAGTGCGTAATTGTGCTAATTTTTTAAAATCCGGTTTTCATTAAGTTATTATAATTGTGTTTTTTTTTCTGTTTATACTACTTGCAATTTAAGCCTATTGTTAGCTTAGGGAAGCATGTCTAATTGACTTAATTGCTTTACTATCTCAAACTACCTTATTTGGATTATGTGCAGCATGCTAGGCTATAAATACTTGTTTTACCTTGGTATGGAATTTGAATTGGATTGTGTATTCTTGTTGTTGTTGTTATGTGTTTACTTTGGGACTACGGTATGGTATCCCGGGAGATCCCCCGCGCACTATGAGTTGGACTACAGGATGGTATCCTGGGAGATCAACTGGATATGTATATTGGGACTAAAGGATGGTATCCTGGGAGATCCCCGGTTGTTATCTCTGTGTTGAGCTGTACTCTTTTCTGTGATCATTTTTGCCTCTATTATAGTTGTTGTTGTTCTTTCTATTCTATATCATTTCTTACTGTTGCACTTAATCATACTGCCTTATTCTATAATGTTATACCTTATATTTCATTTAATCTCAGTAGGGCCCTAACTTTCCTCGTCACTACCCGACCGAGGTTAGGCTTGGCACTTATTGAGTACCGATGTGGTGTACTCATGCCCTTTCTACGCATGTTTTTCATGTGCAGATCCAGGTACTTCCACTCAGTCTTATCACGCTTGAGGTGAGGCGCTTTCGTAGAGACTTCTAGGTATATCTGCAGTGTCCGCAGACCAAAGAGTCCCTTTCTATTCTCAGTACTAGTATAGCCCTTTTGTATTTTCCTTATTGATAAATATTTCTGGAGTCGAAGATTTTTATGTAAACTCTTAGCTTGTGATTCATGGGGCTCCGGATTTTGGGAGTGTTAGGTTAAGATTTTGTATTGTTATATGTCAGGCTGCATCTTAAACACTGTTTCATTTTGTTATCTCGGTTTTTAATTATTATTTTTCCACAATTGTTCTTTTTCTGCATTTGTTAGGCTTACCTAGCCGTAGAGACTAGATGTCGTCACGATAGTTCACGGAGGGCGAACTGGGGTTGTGACAAAATATAATATCGGGCAACCAAGATAACTAATGTCATTAATCAACCATAATTAAGTAGGGAAACCCTTACAATTATGTATCCTTATATAAGGACCCATACCTCATTTTGTACTGGCATCTGAATATTTTTCAATATATGCAATCAGTTTTTTGCTTTATTTGATTCAAGTGTCCAATCCGCAATTCTGGGAGAGATTAGCAATCAACAATAAGCTTTCTTTTCTTACTTAGTGTTTCCCTTATTTTCCTTATTCTTTGAATTACCAAGAAAGTGAAGTAATTTTGGTTAACAGTAACCGGATGTTTGTTTAATATTAGCTTTGACCATAAGAAGTATTTTTTGGTTAAACAAATTGTTTCCATTACCGAAAATCTGATAATCTGTTCATTTTTCAAATCTCATTTTTAGCAAAAAAACATGTCTGCTGCTAACGAAATTGATCAGGTGAATCAATAAGGTGGAACTCCACCACATCACACACCCACGGCTATTCCTCAACATTCACGAGAAAGTTCACCTGAAAGGTCTGCTTCACGAACTGATGGGCAACAGGGAGGTAAACAAACCATCGAGCAAGATGCTTTGAAGCAGTTCATTGCACAACACGTGAATGAAGTACTTAGAGATACCACCTTGGAAAATCCGCATTCAGGACTTGACAATTCAGGAAGTGGAGAAATGTGAACGAATCCCGAGATGGAGGATCAGGCGCACCGAATCATTCTAATTTATAAAGTTTAGTACTAACTTTGTAGAAATAACTAAAGGAGAAAAATTAGCGTATAGAGCGAATACCTAATGTGCCTCCAGTAATCAAGGGTGTGGATATTGATAAATATTCATAACAGCACTAAAAGCCAAGTGCAGCATCTTTGTCAATTCCCAAAAAGTTTAAAATGCTTGATATCTCTAAATATGATGGGACATATGACCCACGAGATCACGTTACTGCATTCACCATAGGAAAAAAGGCAATGATTTAACCAAGGAGGAAATTGAATCAGTGTTGGTCAAGAAGTTTGGCAAAACTCTCACAAAAGAGGTGTTAACATGGTACTCACTCTTACCAGAAAACTCTATTGGCTCTTTTGCTGAGCTTGCAGATTCTTTTATAAAGGCACATTCGGGGGACCAAAAAGTTGAAAAAGGGATGGAAGATATCGTCAAAGTTAAACAGGGAAGAGAATTGTTCAGAATGTTCATAAATAGATTCTTATGTGAGAGAATGATTCTGCCACGACCACCTGATAATTGGCCGACTATGGCATTTGCAAGTAATTTGAATGAGAAGAGTTCAGAAGCCACAAGGAGGTTGAAAGAGAGTTTACGAGAGTTTTTTGCAACTACCTGGAATGATATGTACAATCAGTACAGCACGAAGTTGCACATAAAAGAAGATACGGTTACTCATCCAAGGGCAGAAGAAAGGCCAGGATCTAGACGCTCGGAATCAGAGAGAAGGTTTGGTAAGAACAAGTATGAGCCATACATCAGACCTGCAGAGCGAGATTCCCAGTCTAAACAAGAAAATACACGGTTCGATTCAAGATCAAGACAAAAGGAGACGAGTTCTTCTTTCCGGTTCATAAAAAACAACAGGACACATGAGGCAATGATTCCAGCGTTCAAGCAAGAATAGGAGATTATAGTTTCAACGTTGTAAGCACGTAATTTTTGACCCGCGCAATATTTAAAAGTAGTATCGTAAAAGTATTTATTTATTTTCATTTTAATAGGATTTCAGTCAACTTTTAATTTTAATTTTAGAACATAAGTTTAAAAACACAAAAATAGTTTTATAATATTTCGTCTCTTATTATATATCTTTTTTATTTATTTAAGCTTATTAGTATTTTGTAGTGATAATATTTTAATTTTTACCATTACTTTAACATAGTTTTCTCTACCATTTGAAAACATTTAAAAAAAATCCAAAAATATTTTCACTTCTTTACTTTAATAGTTTATTCTACTTAAATATGACTCATTAATATTTTGGTAGTATCTTTATCTTTGATTTTACTTAATAGGCAAGAGTTGATATTGGATTGATAGATTTTTGGCTAATTAGGCCAATTTTAAGTACAAATCTGGCCTCCAAAGACCCAAATTGGACAACCCATTCTCCATGGACCATACTCCTTTACCCTACCACATAAAAGCCAACTCTTTCAAAAAAAATAAGAAGAAAAATCTTAGAGAAAAAGGGAAGGTTGCGCAACAGCTTGAGAAACAGAGAGTGGCGAGAGAGAATGGAGCTCCCCTTGGATTTTACAAAAGCTAAGAGCCTTTCCACATAAACACACAGTAACATACACAAAAGAGAAAAGAGACATTAGCACACAGACTAAAAAGAGAACAAAAGAAAAACGGCAAAAAAAGGGGTGAGTAAAGAAATTGAGACGGAGGGACAGTGAGTGACGGCAGACACAAAAATTAGGAACCTTCCACCTTATTCTTTTTCCTTATCTCTACCATGAACCTCCGTGATAATACTTGATTTTTATCCATTAATATCAACTCTCAATTTGTCCATGAACATCCCAAAAACTACTTCCAACTTACCATGAAAAGCTTGTCAAAAAATGATCCCACAAATTTAATTTCAATTGTTCATACTGGTCTGGTCTTAGAAGAGAGGAGGGATTTCGACAACAGAGAGGGAAAGGCGAGAATTTGGAGTCCAGTCTGTGTTCAAGTTCCTGTTGCCGTCGGGATTTTTCGATTTTGTTTCGAGGTCCCGGTGGGTTCGCCTTTAGATCCGGTTGTTATTCAGTTTGTTCTGGAAAAAATTCCGGTTCTGGGTTTGCCTCTTTAATACAAAGGTTCATTTCCCTTTTCTATTTTGTTCTTCTTGCTAATGTTCTTGTTCATTTTTGTATTGATTTAATTTGTGTGATATAGATGACTTTTATTTTTTCCTAATTTTCTATGTTTGAACATTAATCTATTGAGTACGTTTCCTCTTAATTCTTTCTTTTAATTTTCTTAGCAAATCATATGGTTAATCTCATTAGTAATCCAACTTTTCTTATCTATTTTGAGTCATTTCCTTAGTAATCAATCTATTTTGTGAAGTAATGATATGTGAACTTAAGGTATGAGAGTTTTCTTCAATGAATTAATGGGTTTTTCCGTCTCATCATGCTTTAGTTTCATTTTAATCTTCCTCTTAACGATTAATTTGTTCTCTCTGTATTTATATGTCCATGCCTTGAATTTTAATCTAGTCTCAAGGATTGGTCAGTAGAATTGATGGACATGTTGGGTGTAAGGTTTTATTTGGATTAAAGGGCTTCAATATAATTATGAGCTGATTAATTCTAACTTTGCTAACGCCGAAAGTAGTGAGCACACTGCTGGCCCTTTCTTCTTCAATGGCAAAGCTGACCTACTTTTCCCATAATTAATATATTCTTTACGCAATTATTCCATAACCTATGATCTTTACAATAATCTCAAAGCTTAGGAAGAACAATTCATAAACATCTTAATTTGCTTTAGGCGCGATTAATAAATCATCGTGGCCATGGTACGGTTCCCATGGCATGGTCACGATACATAATCCCCAATTCGAGTGCGCGTTTTATGTGGTCGACCTTACAACTTCAAATAATAATAATAATAATAAACATGTTATAAATCGGGTGCATTTCATGTGACGCGATTGGCAATGTGTATAAAATATAATCCCCAATTCGAGTGCGCGTTTTACGTGACTCGACCTTACAACTTTAAATAATAATAATAATAAACATGTGATAAATGGTGGGTGCGTTTAAAGTGACGCGATTCACAATGTTTATAAAAATAAATAAGTGCACGACATCACAACTTGTTCAAATAAATTTCATAAATAATAAAAACGGTTAAAAAGTAAAAAATACAATATGTTTTAAGCTTGTAATAAATCAGATAATTAGGCCAATTATTAATAATTGAGCGGCCGTGCTAAAACCACGAAACCCGAAAATGCCTAACATCTTCTCCCAGGTTAATAGAATTCCTTACCCGGTCTTCTGTGTTTCGCAGATTGTGAAACAGAGTCAAATTTCCTCGATTTGGGATTTAAAATAAACCGCTGACTTGGGACACCATAAATTATCCCAAGTGGCGACTCTGAATTAAATAAACAATCCTATTTTGAATATTGTCACTTAAATTTGAAAAACTCCCTATCTCTCGAGAAAAAAAGAGGTGTGATAGCTCTGGAGACTCTACTGGGGAACGAGCCCAGAATCTCTAATTTAGGGTCTAGAATTCGAGCTTAGAATAACTATTATAATTGGCCTTTTTTTATTATGTGTTTGAGCTTAACGTGATAAATGCCGCTTTTTACTGCTTTGATATTGCTTGAACTGTATATAAAACTGTTACAAAACCCTTCTTCTTTCTAAGTCTTCTAAGTCTTCTGAGAAGTGCACGCTGGCGTGACTTCTTTTCTGTTAGAGTCATATCCTAATTTTAGAACGAGGATCGGATAAGTTGCAAAGCCGGTGAAGCTTTTGTATTCCCGGTACGCTGCCCCCTCGGCTCGAGTTTTTCGCTCAGGTAAGCCAGGTCTAGAACAATACACCCCAAGATTTTAATTGAGAATAACATAGTCTCATGCCGGATCCTAAGTAGGAATGTTTGTTTGCATCACGTGCATTTGACTTTGGCGACTCAATACAAGGGTTGGATTCGTCTAGAACAGGTGTACCCAAATTAAAAACACCATCCTGATGCATTTTACGTGCTACTTGCGCATTTGTTTGTTTCGGCTTGCATGTTGACTGGCTTCTAGAATAGGGAAAGAAAATGAGCCAATATTTTCGAAAAGTCATGTTTCCTCTCTTTCGTCAAAACGATCGAACTACGCAGGTCTGATTCTCACCAGATGTGAGATACGTAGGCAAACCTCATCAGCTCCGGCCCCCAATTTTCAAAAATCCAAAAAAAAAATTCTCTTAATTCCTTCTTTAGAAGTCTTTCCTTAGAAAATTCCAAATAACAAAAAATTTTAAGCCCAAAAATATTTTCTTTGTAGTAGTCTTTCAATTGATAAAAGAAAACAAATCAAATCAAAATCCAAAAAAAAAAATATTTTTCTACTTTTTTTTGAAAGTTTTTTTGCGAAAATTCAAAAACTATTTTCTTTTTTCTTTAGAAGTCTTTCTTTTAAGAATTTCTAAAAACAAAATCCAAAAATCTAAAAATATTTTCTTTCTCAAATTTAAAAAATGAAATGCAAAAAATACATATTCTTTTTCTAAATGCTTTCTTTGTCCGAGTATTTTCAAAAGTAAAAAAAAGGGAGTTAGCTTGTTTACTTATTCCTGATTTTTCCGAACTACGCAAGATCTGATTCATATTCCCACATGATATGTAGACAACCCACATCAGGTTCGATCGCATGATTTAAAAAAACGATCAAGGAAAGAAACAAAAAAATGAGAAAAGAGAAAAAAAGGAAAAAAGAAAGAGTGTTTATTCTAACATGCTTGTAGTTTTGAAATAAAAGCTAGTCAAAGGTAGTCGATTTGTTGGTTTGTAATGGCGAGTCACAAAAACAATCCAAGAACCCTCGAAAATAAAAGCATCTTCTCAACTAATGGAACAAGCATC
The DNA here is from genome assembly GCF_000715075.1 of Nicotiana tabacum. NCBI lineage: Eukaryota > Viridiplantae > Streptophyta > Magnoliopsida > Solanales > Solanaceae > Nicotiana > Nicotiana tabacum. The sequence continues at coordinate 51,023,041 of NC_134090.1, read as the reverse complement.
ACTGTTGTTGACCCAAAGTCACGAAAAGGCAAGTAGGCAACTTGGTGGTGAAAAATAAAAAATTGAGGCAAATACGGGATTGACTTTACCAGATTTGAGTAATAGGACATGGCCTGCTCGGGATGATTTGATGATGGGGAGACATGAGAATTCTTCCAACTCCTTTAGTAAATTAATTTCTTTGAAATTTCCCAAGTCGTCAATCCTGAAATCCGACAGCCAATATTGGGGATGTTTTTATCAAAAAGTCAAACTTTGAGTGCTGAATCAGAAAGAATAATAGGGTTGAATGTCGTAGCAGTGCTGATATGCAAATTTGTGGCTAAGATGTCGCTAAGTAACTGGAAAGTCACTCCTCTTTTAGCCATGGTAGCTTATTTTGTCGTATTTCTTCTTCATTTTGTGTTATCGGACCCTGCTTTCCTTTATTCAATAAAAAAACAGCCAGTCATTTTGTATCCATTTTGTGCATAGTTCTTTTTACGCTAGTTCTAGTGACATGACATGCATGCAAAAATTTTTGTCGGATATTAGAAAAGTGACTTAGCCTTGAATTGTATAAGTGAGAAAGAGACACTTTGAAGATGAATAGTGACATATAACAATTGAAAAATAAGGATGAGCCAAGTTTACATGGAACCAAAGCAGTCATACTCATAGAAGTTCAGGATCTCTACCTTTTGAATCATTGAGATTAGGCTTAAGGATGATCAGATAGATTGAAGTCTGTTTAGGGTTAAGAGATAGAAAGTGTTTTTCAAAATAAGGTGTATTCTAGACAACTTGAAAAGGATAAGTTTAGTGGCAAAATGCATCTTCTACATCAAGACAAAATCCATAGAAAGTCACCCAAATTGACAAGGGTCATTCACTGCGAGGAAAGTATTGATCATATAGGTTTACACTGGAAAAGACCTAAGAAGATAGACATGTTCATCAACAGTGTGATCGCGAAAGGATACTATGGCGTTTTCGAGGATAGGAGACCCTTTTTCTGCTATCTAAATACTTTATATCCTTCACTACCCCTTTGAGCATGCGATATTTTTCATTTGGCCACCCTATTTTGGAATCAAGTTTAGGCTAAAAGTAAAAAAAAAATATAAAAAAATAAATAAAAAGAAAAGTCCATGCCCCAAGAGTACAAACTGGGGCAATTCTTAGAAAATTAAAAAAAAAGAAGAAGAATAAAATAACAAGTTGAAGTCCATACCTCCAGAAAATAAAAGTTGGGGTAACTTGTTTTGAAAAAAAAAAGAAAAAAAGAAAAGAAAAAAAAAACACAAAGAAACAAAAAGAAAGATGAAAAAAATAGTTAGGTCAGATGTTTGAACTACGTTTGACCTGATTCCTTTGAAAAAGGATACGTAGGCAGCCTTACACGGTTCGGTCAAACCAAATAAAAATTCATAAAAAAAATAAAAAAATTCCAGTATCTAAAACTGGCACGAGTTTGTTTAGTTTCTTGAAAAAGTCGATTCCAAAAGTTGTAAGTGTACAATCCATCATATTGAGTCTACTTTGAGCCTTCATACCGTCCTTTCTTTCTAACCTTATCCAAAAGCCTTCCAAACAAGACCTCCTGATCAGTTTTGAGAATGCCAAGGAAAATCCTCAATGAGCAACGGTTGTCATATGAGGACATGGTCATGGTTCACCCTCAAGGAATAAAGAAAAGAGGGAAAGAAAAAGAAGAAAAAAAAGAGAATCTTATTAGTGAAAACCCTCATGGAAACTGTTAGGCAACAACAAGTAGAGATAAATAAATGAGAGAGACTCGTTGGTGAAAATCTCTCGGGGCACCACTAGTCGAAAGTGAGTCGTGAAGCTGATGCAAAGGATTGTCACGAACAAGCCCGACTTCAAAGGCCATAAGAATGGTAAAAAGAAAGATTTGATCAGTTTGATAGATCAGGCCGTTAAGTCCAAAATACATGTCATAATCATTAAGGCTAGTTACCGCAAAAAAAAACTTTTCCTTCTGTTCTTCCCGATAGGGGCATTTCTTGTTAATATTATTTCTTTGCATCATTGTGTCCCTTCAATCTGAGTCAGACCTTGTCAAAACAAGCAAGAAAAGATTTTAAAATCTACTACCAGCTTTTCAGTTGCACAAAGTAAATTTGGCCAGCACACTCAGGTGTTACAATCAACATGCCTTGAGGATTCATGCAAAGGCTTCCCCCCAAAAGACCCTTGTTAGCCTACTTGGCGCATAACCTCAAGGTTAATCAGGGATTCTCTACAGTACTGGATAAGGACTATGAAGTGTGCACATCATGCAAAAGGCATTTACCAATTGTGATTCTTTCTGACAGACAAATTGCTCAAAAAGCAAGAAGCCATTCAAGATATCATAAAAATGTCACCTAAGCAAAGATTTCCAGTTGGGATAATGTTGATTGAGCCACAAATACAAATGGTACTGGGTGTGAAACAATCCGGGTTGATATAGAGCAAAATTCTCTTGAAAGCAACAACAAAGTCTCCCATCAGTACAGCCAATTGCCAATACAGTCGGTCTTCCAAAAGTCGGATGATCACAAAGACAAGCTGCCGAAGACTCAAGGCCACAAACCACCCCTTTCAAAACTGATAAAAATATTTTTGTTTGAAACAGGAACAAAGGAGTGCAAAAAAAGTGGTTAAAAAAAAAGTAGAAAAAAAAGAAAAATAAAAAAACAAAAAAAAAGGAGAAAAAGAGAAAAAGAAGAGAAGAGAAGAGCCGACAAAGGGAAGTTTCTCAAATCTTTGCCTTTATTTGTCTTGCTAGTGTGCATAAAATCCTATCATCGCTCTTCACATTTTTTCCTCCTATGGTAATACTTCCTAGTCTGATGGATTTTCCTTCCTATAAAAATCTTAGTTTGATGAATCACTCTCCTAAGATAAAAAGCCCTAGTCTGATGAATTTTCTCCTAGGATAAATGTCTTAGTCTGATGAATCTTTTTCCTAAGATAAGGAAACCTAGTCTGATGAGTTTTCTCCTAGGATAGAAGTCTTAATATAATGAATTTTTCTCCTAACATAAAGAATACCTAGTCTGATGAATTTTTCTCCTAGGATAAACGTCTTAGTCTGATGATTCTTTCTCCTAAAATAAATAAAACCTAGTCTGATGAGTTTTCTCCTAGGTTAAAAATCTTAGTCTAATGAATCTTTCTCCTAAGATAAGAAAACCTCGTCTGATGAATCTTTCTCTTAAGATAAGAAAACCAGTCTGCTGAATTTTCTCATAGGATAAGAAATCTTAGCCTGATGAATCTTTCTCCTAAGATAACGACCTAGTCTAATGAATTTTCTCGTCGGATAAGAAATCTTAGTCTGATGAAACTTTCTCCTAGGATATTAATCTTAGTCTGATTAATCTTTCTCCTAGGATAAACAACCTAGTCTGATGTATTTTCTTTTAGGACAAGAAATCTTAGTCTGATGAATCTTTCTCCTAAGATAAGAAAACCTAATCTAAAGAATTTTCTCCTGGGATGATTTAAAAAAAAGTCCTTAAGTTATTGGTATTTAGTTTTCCTTAAGTTCAGGGTCCCGCCTGGAAAATAGGGTCAGTCTTAGTCTTCTTAAGTTGTTAATCATTAGTTTTTATTTAAGTTCAGGGGTCCCACCTGGATAATAGGGTTAGCTTTTAATTATCTTAAGTTGTTAATCTTAGTTTTCCATTAGTTCAGGGTCCCGCCTGGAAAATAGGGTCAGTTTTAGTTTACTTAAGTCGTTAATCTTTAGTTCTCCTTAAGTTTAGGGGTTCCGCCTGGAAAATAGGGTCAGTTTTAGCTTACTTATGTCGTTAATCTTTTAGGAGACACATTTCCTAAATTGATATTTCACTCCAAGTAGACGTACTTCCTAGTTTGAATCATTAAAGTTTCACCCTAGGAGACGCACTTCCTAGTCTGGGTCTTTCAAGTTATATTTTTTTGGAGACGCACTTCCTAAATTGAGATGTTACCCCTAGGAGATGCACTTCCTAGTTTGGGTCATTTAAGTTCATCCCTAGGAGATGCACTTCCTAGTTTGAGTCACTGAGATTTTACTCCTAGGAGACGCACTTCCTGATCTGGGTCTTTCAGGTTATACTTTCTAGGAGATGCACTTCCTAAATTGAGATTTTACCCGTACGAGACACACTTCCTAGTCTGGGTCTTTCAGGTTATACTTTTTAGGAGGTGCACTTCCTAAATTGAGATTTCACCCCTAGGACACACACTTCCTAGCTTGAGTCATTCTTGTTATACTTTTCTTAGGAGACACACTTCCTAGTCAAAGTTTGTTAGTTTTACTCTTAGGAAACGCACTTCCTAGCATAAGTTAGTCAGTTTTAATCACAGGAGACGCACATCCTAGTTGGGTCTTTAATTTTACTCTCCTCATTGCATCCTTAATCAATAGCATAGGTGATTTATAGTTCTGCTAACAACTCACAAATCTTTCTAGTGCAAACTGGGGCAGAAAATTTCTTCTGTTTTGTCTGTTTTGCTATAATAGCAGGTGCCCCTGGAGAACAAGGGAAGTCATTTCAGAATTCATTGCATAGTCATTTCAAGTTCAAGTCATTGGCAGGCGCCCACCTGGAAATGAGGAAATTTACTTCAAGTTCAAGTCATTGACAGGCACCCACCTGAAGAATGAGGGAATTTATTTCAAGTTCATGTCATTGGTAGGTACCCACCTGGAGAATGAGGGAATTTACTTCAAGTTCAAGTCATTGGCAGACACCCACCTAGAGAATGAGGGAATTTATTTCAAGTTCAGGTCATTGGCAGGCGCCCACCTAGAGAATGGGGGAATTTATTTTGAGTTCAAGTCATTGACAGAGGCCCACCTGGAGAATGAGGAAATTTATTTTGATTTCAAGTCATTGACAAGGGACTACCTGGAGAATGAGAGAATTTATTTCAAGTTCAAGTTATTAGCAGGCGCCCACATGGAGAATGAGGGAATTTACTTCAAGTTCAAGTCATTGGCAGGCGACCACCTGGAGAATGAGGGAATTTATTTCGAGTTCAAGTTATTGGAAGGCACCCACCTGGAGATTGAGAGAATTTATCTCGAGTTCAAGTCATTGCCGGCGCCCACCTGGAGAATGAGGGAATTTATTTCGAGTTCAAGTCATTGGCAGGTCCACCTAGAGAATGAGGGAATTTATTTCGAGTTCAAGTCATTGGCATATGCGCACCTGGAGAACGAGAGAATGCATTTCAAGTTTTAAGTCAGTTGTAGGCACCCACCTAGAGAACAAGGGAATTTATTTCAAGTTTTAAGTCATTAACAGGAACTCACTTGGAGAACGAGGGAATTCATTTCAGAATTACTTCAAATTTCAAGTCAGTAGCAGGCTCCCATCTGGAGAACAAGGGAAGTCATTTCAGAATTCAATTCAAGTTAGAAGTAAAAAAAGCTCGCCTCAGGAATGCGAGTCGACAGTCCGAGATGACTAAAAGAAGAAGTTTCAATCCAGAATAAAAGATGCTAGTTTATGTGAGTCCACCAATCTTGAATAAGAAACTGAAACATTCAAGTGATGTTTTGTATAAACTCATTGTAGGTACACCTTGATCACATAACTTGAAATGATGTGACCACTTTAGTTGGTCAGAGAATGAGTGGGCACTGGAAACAGTGCAGTGCGGCAGAAATAGTGCATTCAGTCACTTCATTTCCAGCTGTGACCAATTGACTTTGTACTATGATGAGGAAACCACAAGGGTATCAGATCCTTGTTTGGGTTCCTAGCTCCTAAAGCTATAGCAGTTCACCTTTAGTTAGAATTTGTTAAGCTTGCAGTATAGTCCGAGTAGGGCAGGGTTCCTATCTGGCTCTTAACAATAAGTTTGTTAGATCATCAAAACATAAGACAAGAACATTTAAAACCTATCAATTTCCCCCTTTTGATGATGACAAACTTAACATTTATAGAGTGGATTTAGAGCAGTAAGAACCAGATTAAGTAATAGGGGAACACAGGTTCCCCTTGACTCTATGCCTTTCAGAACACATGTGTTCCTCCTAAGTTGATGGCCATATTATTTTCCCCCTTTTGGCATAATTAAAGAATACAAACAGAATAGCAGCACAAAGAAGTCCAGCTAAGCTAACTCATGCTATATATGTGCATACAATCATAATAGAAACACAGAAGGAGAGTATTGACATAATAAAACAAGGATTGATATTAATAAAACTTTAATATGCCTTTGCTTTGAAAAAGCAAACGACAAGATTGGACTTGTTAAAATGGGACCAGTAGTGTTTCATCCCAACCACATAAAAAGAAGAAAACAAAAACATTTGCCAAAACATCACAGAAAACTTAACAAACATTTCGAGAAACTGGTCACCGAAGGGGTACTTAAGGGGCACTAGGAGTAAAGGGCTTGGAAGCTGCAGCAAGCATTTGGAGAATGAGGTCTATTCGTGCATTTCCTGACTTTTGCTCATTGAGTCGTTCTGCTTTCAGGTTCTCTACTTGCGCCCAGAGATCAACATTCTCCTTTGTCAAACGAGCTACTTCATCATTTGACACTGAAACCCCTTGGGCTTGCTGACCTTCCAGGATAGCATTCCTGGCCTTCAACCGACGAAGTTGATGTACTTAGGATACACCCTCCCCCCCACATTCTTTTCTATGCACTCGCATTCTTCCAAAGTTGTCTATGAGAAAGTCTGATTCCTAGTCCCCACCTTGCCTGTCCCTAGTGGTACTTCAAAGTATTTGAACACTTGAGTAAGCAGGAATCCATAGGGAAGGCCATGATTATCATCTTTGAAGGTGGAATCCTTTTGCATGTGTTCAATCATAATAGCAGGCAGACTCACAGGAGTAAAACTGTCCAGTTTCTTATGGAATCATAATAGCAGGCAGCTCGAGGCAATAGAACTTTGTTAACCAATTCGAACAATAACTAACAGATAGGGAGTAGCGGTTTCTTATGGATCTGGTCCCCCTTCTGGTTTGCATTGTCTTTTACCACGACATTTCTGATGTTAAACTGACACACATCTTTTACACTAGACACACCAGCTATAGGAACTTTAAGAATATCTCCAAGCAACTTTACATCGAACACGATGTCTACTCCATTGACCAAAGCACATATGTGGTCAGTCTCAACGGGAAAGAGGCTAACAAAGAAGCTTTGTACCTCATCCTCATATACCTTAGGTGCATCAATTTGAAATAGATGCGCCCAACGTTGAAACTCGACCATTTCCAGAATTTGGCGCATACCCGCCATCTCAGAGATTGCTGGGTCAAATGTACGACCCAACAGAACATTTTGATGCCTCAGGCGTTTAGAGCCAAGGATGACTTCACTTCTCATTCTCTTCACAGAACCATGTTCTTCAAAAATTTCAGACTTGCGTTTGCCGGACTTCTCTCCACTGAATTTTTCTTTTCCCTTGGATTTGACTAACACATCCTCATCAGACATTGAGAACTCACTTACCAGCTCCTTCACCTTGGACCTAGAGGTTGATCCCTTCTCTATTGAATCAGGCTTCTTCTTTTTCGAAGATCATCTAACAAGTGAACCAGGTTCATCTGTGGTTTCCTCTTCCACCTCTACTACAGGGATCACCTCATCACTTACAGGTACACTGTCTTACACCAACTTTCTACTTTTCATCTTACTACTCTTCTTGCTCTTTTGAAGGGAAAAATCGTAGGCCACCTTAACTTGAAGCCTAGTAGTAGGTCGCTTGGTTTCAGACTCAGAGGTGGACATAACCCTCCGCTTACTTATGAATGCATCAAGAGCCACACTATTTAGGTCTTCTTCATCACTGGATCTTATTTCAGGTGCTTGAATTCCAAGGGCACAACATCAAAAGCAGGAACAGTATTGTCCTGGGAACGAGAGCCCTGACCTGGGTCCTCCGGAGAGGGGTCAGGTTCCTCATGTGATGCCCTAGTAGTACCTGCTAGTGCATCCCCTTCAACAGTTACAATGGACCCTTCTTCTCCCACACCTTGTACCTCATTTTTCAATGAGGTGATCTCATGCAGTACACCATTAGCAGACACCACAAACACAGTTTCAACATTTTTCTCTTCCTCAAATATTGCTACTATCACCATGGAATTGATAGCAACGATGGTAGAACTCTTTGTGACCTCAGGGTTTTGACCTTGTTCTCCACTTGGTCTTTGACTGGTGGGAGCCTCAGACGATGGGGAGAACATAGCAGCAGTTTTAAGGGTTTCTGAATTAGGAAGAGACTGGGAAACTGGGTGAGGTGTGACTATAGAGGCAGGAGTAATAGTGGGTGAGGAAGGCTCAGTGGGAGCGGAAGGATCCATAGATTGATCAGTAGTAGTTACGACTGAGGCAGGGAAATCAAAAGTTGTCTCAGCCATTGAAAAAATGGTGTGACGATGCTTTTGGGAAATTCTAATGTAATACTTATGGTTAGGAAGAGCAGAAAAAGGGGTTTTTAAGAAGAAAGGATAATTATGAAGAGAGAGGAATAGGCATCGGTTCTGAAACAGTGGTTAGGCGTGGAGAATTGCAATGTTTTAGAGGGAGATGGAACGATTTGAAATGAAGAGACGTGACAGTAGGATATGAAAAGTTGAATGACATGGCAGTTGTGTTTTGTACCCTTTTTAAGACGTGTATTAAAGGATGCACAAAACTACTAACCTTTGGTACAAGAACCAGGTTTTTGACCTTTTATTTGAAAGAATCAATCCTCTTTTGTGATTCATGCACTGCATTTACGGCTTCTATACTCATCATGCATGTTTACCTGCAACAGTATTGAAGTAAGTTACACATGGCCAAAAAACACTTTTAGCCAGTTATTTCTTGAAGATGATTTTCATAACTAGATAAAGAGGAATCAGGTTCTCAATTGGGCTTTAAAAGCCCCAACTTCACTCTATTTCTTTCAAATTATTCCCTACTTAGCGCCTTGGTGAAAATGTCTGCAATTTGATCTTCTGTGCTGCAGAACTTCATACATATCAGCCTTTTCTCCACATTGTCCCTCAGAAAGTGATGTCTCACATCAATATGTTTTGTCCTTTTGTGTTAAACTGGATTCTTGGACATGTTGAGTGCACTGGTATTGTCACATAGAAGGGGTCTCAGTGAGTACCCTAAAGTCCTCCAGTTGCTGCTTGATCCATAAAAGTTGAGCACAGTAGGATGCTGCGGCTACATATTCAGCTTTAGCTGTTGTAAGAGCCACTGAATTTTGCTTCCTTTTGCCCCAAGAGATAAGACATGAACCTAAGAAGTGAGCCATTCTAGAAGTGTTTTTCCTGTCCACAAGATAACCTGCATAATCTACATCAGGATACCCAATCAGATTAAAACTGTCACCTGACGGATAATACAACACCAGGTCATGTATTCCTTTGAGATATATCAATATTCTTTTGGTAGCCTTCAAGTGAGATTTCTTGGGATTTGATTGAAACCTTGCACACAACCCCACACTAAAAATAATATCAGGTCTGCTGGCAGTGAGATAGAGGAGAGACCTAATAATGCCTCTATACATGGTTTGATTCACAAGTGATCCAGTTTCATCCATGTCCAGTCGAGTGGCAGTAGCAATGAGAGTGTCTATCACCTTTGATGCTTCCATGTCAAACCTCTTCAAGATCTTCCTGAAGTATTTTTGCTTACAAATGGATATACCATACCCTTAGGGGACTGTTTTACTTGAAGACCCAAGAAGAAGTTCAGTTCCCCCATCATGCTCATTTCAAATTCACTTCCCATGAGTTTTGCAAATTCTTCACACAGAGAATCAGTTGTTGCTCCAAAAATGATATCATCAACATAGACCTGAACATTGAGCAGGTTCCTTCCTCGTTTCTTTAAGAAAAGAGTGTTGTCAATTTTCCCTCTTTTAAAGCCATTTTCCAAGAGGAACTTTGACAACCTTTCATACCAAGCTCGAGGAGCCTGCGTTATCCCGTACAAAGCTTTGTCCAGTTTAAACACATATTCAGGGTGCTCATGACATTCAAACCCTGGGGGTTGCTTCACATAGACTTCTTCCTTAAGGAGTCCATTCAAAAATGCACTCTTGACATCCATTTGGAACACGGTGAATTCCAAATGAGATGCAAAAGCAATTAGAATTCTAATACCTTCCATGCGAGCCTCTGGAGCAAACATTTCATCATAGTTAATCCCTTCCTCCTGATTGTAGCCTTGGACTACTAGCCTGACCTTGTTCCTTGTGGTAATTCCATGATCATCGAGCTTATTTCTGAATACCCACATGGTTCCTATAATGGTTCGATTTGGGGGTCTAGGTACCAGGTGCCACACATTGTTTCTCTCAAACTAATGTAGCATCTTTCAAGGCTTCCTTGATATTTTTGGGTTCTATCTAGGAGAGAAAGGTTGAGAAGGAAAGTGAATTTCTGGCCCTTGACCTGGTTTGTACTCTGGAATATAGAGGAGTAATAATGTTGTCCATTGGATGAGAGCTTTGGTGTATCCAGTTAGATGCCTGAGGTTCATTCTGAGAGGAAGAGGGTATGTTTAACTTATTTTTCTCTATCCTTTTCTCAGGTTCTAGAGGAGTTCCCTGAACTGCATCAACCGCTCTTTCTTCAGCTTTAGTGGTTGTAATTGAAATGCTTGGTTCTATTGAAGATGAGGTAGCACTATCTTCATTTAGCTCCTTTACTTGACTCATCAAATCTGCCTTTCCATTTGTCATGTTAATGACTTCACCAGGGACTAGTAAGGGTTCTCCATATTGATCTTCCTCAGCACTCTACTCACAGTGTCATGACCCCGGTTCGCCCACCGTGAACCATCGTGACAACACCTAGTCTCTACGACTAGGTAAGCCTAATTTGTGGAAAGAAAAACCAAAATTTTTTGCGGAAGTAAACAATTTAAAACAGAAATAAAGTAGTAACAATGTTTAAATGTGCCGCTCGGCATACACCATGTTTAACTCTCAATACCAAAACATAAATCCAAGACCCGGAAACCCACGAATAACAAGCTAAGATCAATACTAAATGGCTCTAACTCCGGAATGTCTAATAAGAATAGAAAAAATACAGAAGGGCTAAATACTAAAAGCAGGAATAGAAAGGGACTTCTTGGTCTGCGGACATGGCAGATGTACCTCAAAGTCTCTAGAGCAGTCGCCTCCTCAAGGATGGTAGGCCTGAGTAGCAGTACCTGGATCTCCATATGAAAAACATGCGTAGAAGAGGCATGAGTACACCACAGCGGCACTTAGTAAGTGCCAAGCCTAACCTCGATTGGGTAGTGACGAAGAGGTTCAGGGCCCTACTGGGATTAAATAAGTATGAAGATGACAAGATAAGATAAGTAGTACAATTGAGATCTACAGTAAGAATCTATACAGGATAATAAGAGTACAATAACAAAAAATAGAGATGAAGGCAAACCATAAGGAAGTAACCGGGGATCTCTCAGTATCCCGAGGATCTCTTAGTACCCTCAATAAATGCCAGGGATCTCTTGGTATCCCGAGGATCTCTATATATCCTCAATATATACTAGGGATCTCTTGGTATCCCGAGGATCTCTGGGTATCCTCAATGTATGATAGGGATCTCTTGGTATCCCGAGGATCTCTTGGTATTCTCAATGTATGATAGGGATCTCTTGGTATCCTCAATGTATGATAGGGATCTCGTGGTATCCTCAATGTATGATAGGAATCTCTTGGTATCCCGAGGATCTCTCGGTATCCTCAATAGATGCTAGGGATCTCTTGGTATCCCGAGAATCTCTTGGTATCCTCAATGTATGATAGGGATCTCTTGGTATCCTTAATAGATGCTAGGGATCTCTTGGTATCCTCAATGTATGATTGGGATCTCTTAGTATCCCGAGGATCTCTTGGCATCCTCAATGCATGTCAGGGATCTCTTGGTATCCCGAGGATCTCTCGGTATCCTCAATATATGTGTTAGGGATCTCTTGGTATCCTGCACCTCAGTTCAGATAATAAATACTTACAGGGGATCTCCCGGGATGCCGTCCCGTAGTCCTAAAGTAAAAACACACAGCACCAACACAAGAATACCCAATTAAGCTAAGTTTCGTACAAAGTAAACAATTAATTCTAGTCTAACATGCTTCACGTAAAGCAATTAAGGCAGTTTAAGCAAATAGACAATTAAGTCAACTACACATGTTTTTCTAAACTAGCAACAGGCTAAATTCACAAGTAGAATAAAATAGGAAAATGAACTCAATTGAAATACTTAAGGAAAAACCGGATTTTCAACAATTAGCTCAGGTACGCGCTCTTCACCTCACATACAAGGCATTTCAATTATCAAATATATCATATCCTAAGGGGAAGGTCCCCCACGCAAGGTTAGACAAGCCACTTACCTCGAACCGACTCGATAATCAATCTGAAATCATGCTCTTGCCACGAGTACTTGACTCCAAATGGCCCAAATCTATTCAATTCAATTTCATAACGTAAATAACACTTCAAGTAACTGATTCTACAAAGAAATTCTATGCTAATACGCAAAATTAGGTAAAATGACCAAAACGCCCCTCGAGCCCACGTCTCGAAATCGAGTGAAATTTACATTTTCAGAAACCTCATACTTTCACGAGTCTATACATAATAAGAACACTAAAATCGGAGTCCAAATTACCCCTCAAATCCTCATTCAAAGGTCTCTTAAACTCAAGCCCTAATTACCCATTTTTCCCATATTTTTCACCACTAATTAGGTCTTTAATCACATAAAAACGAGTTATGAAGTCAAGGATGTTACCTCCAAGTGATTCCCCTTTGTTTTCCACAAAAATCTCTCTCAAAAGCTTCAAACCCGGATGAAGATGGTGAAAGAATAGCCCAAATTCGCGAAGGCAACTATTTATATGTTCTGCCTAGCAATTTCTGCATCTGCGGACCTCTAACCGCAAGAGCGGTTCCCCTTATGCGATCCCTTAACTGTATCTGCAGTTCCTGAGGAATTGACACAAAGCCGCTTCTACGGCCTTTTAGCCGCATCTGCGGTCCCCAAACCGCACATGCGAAAATACCAGAAGACCAGTTGCTGGAGCAACTTCAACTCCAAAATTTCCTCTGTTAACCATACGAATTCATTCTGAGGTCCCCGGGACCTCAACCAAAAGCACAAACATCACCTAATACCTTATTAAAACTTGTACCACCAATTCTTAAAACACCTAAAACAACATCAAAATCTCGAATTAACCATGGATTTAAGCCTAAGAACTCCAAAATTCTTAAAATACACTTTCGATCAAAAAGCCTATCAAACCTCGTCCAAATGACCTGAAATTTTGCACATACTTCACATTCAACACTACGGAGCTACTCCAACTTCCGGAATTCCATTCCGACCCTCGGATCAAAATCTCACTATTGGACCGGAAACTTCAAAAATTCATCTTCCAGCATTTCAAGCTTAAATTAACTATGGACCTCCAAAACACACTCCGAACACACTCCTAACCTTGAAATCACCGAATGGAGCTAACGGAACCATCATATTTCCATTCCGAGGTCGTCTTCATATTGTTCTGACTACGGTCAACTTTCCAACACTTAAGCTCTCATTTAGAGACTAAGTGTCCCAAAACTCTCCGAAACTCAAAAGCGAACATCCCGGCAAATCGAAATAACAGAAATAAACATGGGGAAAACAGTTAATAGGGGATCGGGGTGTAAATTCTTAAGATGACCGGCCGGGTTGTCACATCCTCCTACACTTAAACATTCGTTCATCCTCGAACGAGCATAAAGACATACCTGAAGTAGTGAAAAAATGAGGGTAACGACTGCACATATCCTGCTCGGTCTCCTAGGTCACCTCCTCGACCGGCTGACCCCGCCACTGAACCTTTACCGATGCAATATTCTTTGACCTCGGCTTTCTAACTTGCCTGTCCAATATCGCCACCGGCTCCTCAACATAGGATATATCCTTGTAGCAACTGGACTGAACTGAAATCCAACACGTGCGACGGATCACCGTGATACTTCTGGAGCATCGAAACATGGAATACTAAATGAACTCCGGCCAAGCTGGGAGGTAAGGCAAGCTCATAAGCAACCTTCCCAACACGCCTCAATATCTCAAAAGGTCCAATCAATCTCGGACTTAACTTTCCTTTCTTCCTGAATCTCATAACGCCCTTCATAGGCAAAACTCGAAGCAGAACCCGCTCTCCAACCATATAGGAAACATCACGAACCTTCCGGTCCGCGTAACTCTTCTGTTTGGACTGGGCTATACGGAGTCTACCCTAAATCACCTAAACCTTCTCCAAAGCATCCTGAACCAGGTCTGTGCCCAATAGTCTAGGCTCACCCGGTTCAAACCAACCCACGGGAGATCTACACCGCCTACCATATAAAACCTCATACGGTGCCATCTGAATGCTGGTCTAATAGCTGTTGTTGTAGGCAAACTCCGCAAATGTCAAGAACTAATCCCAAGACCCTCCAAACTCAATCACACATGCACGGAGCATATCCTCAAGAATCTGAATAGTGCGCTCGAACTGTCCGTCCGTCTGAGGGTGAAATGTTGTACTCAACTCCACCCGAGTACCCAACTCATGCTAAACGGCCCTCCAGAACCGTGATGTAAACTGAGTACCCTATCTGAGATGATGGACACTAGAATACCATGCAAACGAACAATCTCCCGGATATAAATCTCCGCCAACCGCTCCAAAGAATAAGTAGTACACACAGGAATAAAATGAGCGGACTTGGTCAGCTGATCCACAATCACCCAAATAGCATCGAACTTTCTCAAAGTTTGTGGGAGCCCAACTACAAAGTCCATGGTGATCCACTCCCACTTCCATTCCGGGATCTCTATCTGCTGAAGCAACCCACCAGGTCTCTGGTGCTCATACTTCACTTGGTGACAGTTGAGGCACCAGGCTATAACTTCTTTATCCGCCTCCACCAGTAGTGCTGTCTCAAATCCTGATACATCTTCGCAGCACCCAGGTGAATGGAATATCGCGAGTTATGGGCCTCCTCTAGAATCAACTCCCAAAGCCCATCAACATTGGGTACACAAATCCGACCCCGCATCCTCAATACCCCATCATCACCAATAGTCACATCTCTGGCATCATTGTGCTGAACCTTGTCTTTGAGGACAAGCAAATGAGGGTCATCATACTGTCGCTCCCTGATACGGTCAAATAAGGATGACCGAGAAGCCACGCAAGCTAGAAACTGACTAGGCTCCGAAAGATCCAATCTCACAAACTGGCTGGCTAAGGGCTGAATATCCATCGCCATAGGCCCCTCCGATGCTAGTAAATAAGCAAAACTTCCCAAACTCTCCACCCGGCGACTCAAAGCATCAACCACCACATTGGCCTTGCCCGGGTAATATAAAATAGTGATGTCATAGTCCTTTAGTAACTCTAACCACCTCCTCTGGCGCAATTTTAGATCCTTTTGCTTGAACAGATGCTGCAAGCTCCTATGGTTAGTATAAATCTCACTAGGCACACCGTATAAGTAATGACGCCAAATCTTTAGGGCGTGAACAATGGAAGCTAACTCAAGTTCGTGAACAGGGTAGTTCTTGTCGCGCCCCCTTTTTCTCGAGCGAAATCGGGTTCATGACATTTGGGAGGAAAAATCATTCCCTTTTGGGAATTGGGTTTGAATTTGAAGAGTCTCCACCTAATGATTAAGTTTAATTAGGAAACCAAGAGGGTTTGATTTGAGTAAACAGAGATAGGGTAAGGGCTTGAAATTATCCCAAGGGGAAGGTGTTAGGCACCCCTCAGGATCCACTAGTGTGGTTCCCGGCCAGACTATTGTTATGAACTTAGTAGCAAATAACACGTAAACAAATAAAGCTTTAAATAAGAGGGGATTTTTACATAAGGGTTTATAAACAAATAAAGTTGGAAAGAACTAAAAGAAAGCTGATTTTTCTAAAAAAAAGAGAGTTTGAAATCTTTAGAAGAAACAAAGAAACAAAGGGAAAGGGGAGTCATGTGTTTATTAATAATATGGATCACCCCACACAACATCCGGTAATCACACCTCAGTACGGGGCTACACGTGATGTTATCGCGTGCTCATCA
Organism: Nicotiana tabacum; assembly: GCF_000715075.1. Taxonomy (NCBI): domain Eukaryota; kingdom Viridiplantae; phylum Streptophyta; class Magnoliopsida; order Solanales; family Solanaceae; genus Nicotiana; species Nicotiana tabacum. Next base: position 51,006,949 of record NC_134090.1, on the reverse strand, counting down.
TATCCATATCTACCCTTTCGCACCCCGTTAAGTAATTAAAGCGCGAAATGGTCTCGTTTACTTATTGCATGTTATTACCTGTCCCAATCCTATTAGTCCTAGAGGTATTTAAGACTACTAATCCTAAAAGGGAGGGATATTAGGCTTATTTGCAGTTTCAAAGGCAGAATTCTAAGGCGACATACAAAAACATGTATAGTAAGTTGGGGAGGAGCACATAACAAGTAAAAAGGCTCAGATATACTTCATTCAATCAAAGAAGCACGTAGTTAGCATGATTTACACATACTGTTTAGGGTAAGATTAAGAACATAAAAGCTGAGGCAGACTGATTTATTACATAATTCAGATAAGCAACCCGAATCAGGCCTACCTGCTTGTTGTAATTAATAAAAACAGATTCTATTTATAATTTTCACCCTATAGCTTGCCTAAGTGTTGGACAAGGATCCTATAGACATGGTGTCTAATGAATTCAGAAAGCATTAAAATAAACTGAATGTGTACTGGTTAAGAAAGGTTGCCAAATTATTAAAGAAAGGCAAATTTTTAGCAAAAGGTTATAAGTTCTGCAGATGATGACACATCGTTATTACTGGTTTTAGCCTTATAAGTGAATGAAGCGATTCAGATTCGATTAATAATTCCTATAGACATGCTTTCTATGCGTTGTCGATTTTAAAACCTTTTATAGACATTGTAAAGAATGCAGAAGCCTTATAGACATGATATCTAGATGCTGAATTTTTTGTTTAAGACCTATGAACATGATTGCTAGATGAAGAATGGATATACGGGATTTAGAAGGACCTATAGGCATATTTCTCAATATGCATATGCAGAATTCGGATTTCCAGGTACTTATGGGCATGATTTCTATATGAGAGCATGCAGAATTCAGAAATACTTATAGATATGGCATTTATGTGAGAAAATCAGAATACCTATAGGCAGGATATCTATGTGAGAATGCAGAATTTCAAAAATACCTATAGGTAGGATATCTATGTGAGAATGCAGAATTTCAAAAATACCTATAGGCAGGATATCTACCCTTTGCATACATAGTCACCCCTCCCTTTTTCACTAGCCATCCCCAAGAATTTATTACAAATTATTACAGCCTAGAAAAAAAGTAAAAGAATACATCAGAAATTGAAAAGTACAACCAAGGAGAGCCTGATTCAGGCTTCATTTCTAAAATATGAGTTAAACCAACTCCAAGAGATCATGATCCAAAGACTTTCTCTCATTTGGATGTGTCAAAGGTTCCTAAGAGCCATAAAGGGGACTCCGGGCAATGCTCACATCCAAATACATTATCAGATTAAGACAAGTGCAGTGTGGAAGGGCCAGCCCTCAGGTGTCCAAGTTCAGAGGGAGCTCAAGGTCCCAAGGCAAGGCTCACAAGAGGGTTGCAGAACTTAAGGACTAAAAGAGTGTGCAAGTGCAGAAACAGAATTCTAAAAGGGGGAAAGGGAAAGGGAAACAACTACAAATAAGTGCACATAGGGTTACAAGGGGAAAAAGGAAGTTGAAAAGACTAGGCAGGATGTAGGTGTACCCAGCAATAGGGAGTGCTAATACACCCAGAAGCCTACTAGAACACATTATTAGAGGCTAGGATCCCGAGGGATCAAGTTTAGTTCATGGACAATAATTTGAATATTGTCATGCCTCAAACCATAACTCAAACACATAGGGGAAAGGGGTTTTGGGATTCATAATAGGAGCAGGTGGAAAGAAATCAACATGCTAATTCAAGTACATAAAAAGTATGTAGGCATGGATACAAAAGAAGTAAATAAACACATTGTTGTGGTGCTAAAGCTTAAATCAGGACATACTAGTTTCAAAGAAAAAAATAGAGAAAAGCGGTAGGTCTTGTAAACAGACCATAGTGCAGACAAGAGAGAATACTATTGTGTATGAATGTGAATTTAGAAAGATTGTGAATGCTCCGAGTTTGTGAAAGAGGTGTGCCTTTATAGTGTGAAATTAGGCGGAAATAAGGTAAGAAAACATTTAAGGAACTGATTATCAATTAAGAATCAATCACACGAGACTTTCTTTAATTAAGGAATTCATATTCAAACGGAAAAACTACTTAAGGGAGGAATTGCAATAAACCTTTTGTGCAAAGCATGCAATTAGGGGCAAATACATAAAAGTTATTTAAGGGACAGAATTTTGAAATACACGGTTGTACAAATAAGGTAAGAAAATCAATAAGTAGCCAGTAAATCAATAGTCAAAGATTTTGTAATTATTGGTCTATGAATGAACCAAGTTAGAAAAGTTGAGAAAGGTTTTAACTTAAGTCGAATCACGGGAAAATCAGCAAACAATGGAAAGAAATCATTCAGACCTATTAAGAAGGAAGTCTGAAACTAATCAGATTTGAAAGCCATTTTAGAGGGAAGTTCATCACATATAAAGAGCAAACAGACATGTTAAGCTGAAAGAAGATGTCGTGTCATCACAAAATCAGTAGATAATAGGCTACATGAGCATGGTTGTCACATAGTTAGCAATGTAGAAGAGAAGTAGCAAAAAGATCCAGTGTAAAGCAAAAGTCAGAATCATATGAAAAACAAGGATTTCAAAACTCAGTTCAGAGACTCGAAACTGGTCTGAAAGAGTTTAGGGTTTTTGAAATAAAACCAGTTCAGGCAAATCACATAGCCAATGGTTTCCAAACTAGGACGAACCCCCAAATTCTAGGGTTTCTACCATCAATCGAGTGCAGAGATGAGAGGACAAGTAATTGAGTCGAAACAGGTTCAGAGGTCTCAGAAAAGAACTGAAACCTTTGACATGTTACTCTCAGCAACAAAATTCATGAGAAACATGATAGAAGAGTAGCATACGAAACATAGCAGAAGAGTTCAAAGAAAACATGGTAGAAGAAACTAATACGAAACATACTGGAGAAACTGATAAGAACAGTAGGAGAAACACATTAAGACATATTAGAATAAACTTAACTAGAACATAGTGTAGGAAACTTAATAAGACACACTCAAGAACACAGTAGGGGAACATACAGTAGAAGAAACACACAAGAATCACAGTAGAGGAAAATACAATAGAAGAAACACGCGAGAACACAATAGAGGAAAATATAGTAGAAGAAACACACAACAGAAAGAGAAAATCAGAGAAACATCTAAATATTTCAGAAAACCCTAGATCGAAAAAAGAGATAGTTTCGAAAGTATAGTTTTTTTTGAAAGAAAATCCAGAAAATTGTTTAAAAACTTAGGGAAAGCATAGACCTGGAACAGATCTAAAGAGATCAGAAAAATCTCAAAGCTAGGGTTTTTATAGGAACCCAAACGGTGAGAAAGGCTTGGATCTAAATAGAAGGAGTCGTAGCCAGGCTCGAAACAAATATAGCTTGCAGGAGCAGGGTCGGAGATGGCCGTAAAGCTTGAATCAACAGAGGTCTGGACCCAAATCTTATTGGTCGAGTCATGAAGCTTAAGTTAACCAAACTTCAGGAGCCATAGGTGGCTTGGTGGGTCGTAAGACCACTATAGATTTAGGTTAGAAGGTGGCCGGAGAAGATGAACAGAACTCATCGAAGAGGAGAGGAGGGGGAAGGTTCTAGAGAGAACCAGAAGTAGAGAGATAGAGACGAGTGAGGAATAAGAGGCACATTGGGGGGTCGTTTGGTTAAAAAAGGTAAGGACGGATGAGGGTCGTTGATCCTTTTGATCAACGGCCAGGATTTAATAAGGTTTTGGGTCGGGTAGCGGTAATTGGGGCCTGGGTCGGGTTTTAATTGAAATTGGGATGAAATTGGGGTCCAATTAGGGGTCAGATTTTAGGCTAAAATTGAAACGGATTGGGCTATTATTTAAATAGCCAGTTTTTCCTTTTAAAATTATAAAAAATAGTAAATTAACTTCCAAAAATAAATTGAAAGCATCAAAATGATTTATATCACATGATTATCGATTTAAAAATAAAAAATCTCATTTTATGAATATGAGACGAATTTAGACCTAAAATGGCTAATATTGCAATTATGCAATTCGATCCTTAAAAAATACCAAATAAATTTGTAAAAAAATACATTTGATATATTTTAATATAAACATGAGACTACAATATATGAATCACCAAAATAATAACTTTGGGGATAATTATTAGGTTTTCTTGATAAAATAGGGCAGTAAATTGATTTAAAAATCTTTGAAAATTTAAGAAAAACAACGTAGCCTTGGAAAATACTCATATATGCTTATACATGCTATTTTGAAAGGTATTTTACATAAAAAAATATAGGAAAAAATTGGGTATCAACAACTGCCCCTCTTTATCCGGGAAGGATGAAAGAGTTGTTGGGTAAAGATACGATGGCCAATTTTGACCGAACGAAGGGGTTTAAAAAGGTTTGGTTGCGCCCTGGCTTCTGAGCTGCCTACATATCCCTGGTCTTACCGGAATCAGGCCATATGTAGTTCAGGATCCATCGGCGGAGTATGCTGATGGAGATTTTTCAAGAACGGACGCAATATTCAGGTTGGGATGAAGGGTTAAGGTCTAGTAGGGGTGAAGGAACTGGAGCGAGATTGCTCTTGTTGAGATCGCTGTTGCTCGCCGGTTTACCTGCAAATAAGCAGTACAAGCATATATTGTGCGTAAATTTGAACATGATGCAATTTCCCGTCGGACCATGAATGTTGTCTTTGGAAGGTTAGGATGACGTCCTAAGACCATGATGTCTAGGGCCATGAAGCGTATAATAAAGGATTCGTAGGCCATGAAATGATGCTCTCGGGCTATGAGAGCGATGCCTCCGAACCATGATGCCTTTGAATAATGATATGCAAAAGATTAAAAAGGGGTCCTCAAGCCATGATATGGTGTTCTCGAACTATGAAAATGGTGCCTCCGAACAATGACGCCTTCTAATGATTTAGCAATCTTTCAGCCCATGAGATGCAGTAGGTGGCGATCTTTCAGCCGATGAGATGCAATAGGTGGAGATCTTTCAGCCGATAAGATGCAATAGGTGGCGATCTTTCAGCCATGCAAATGCAAGTAAGGTGGCGATCTTTCAGCCATGCAGATAGAGGTAGAGCTTAACCTCGGAATGCAGAATGATAGCCTTATGCAATTTAAGAAAATGCAGATGGAGGTAGAGCTTAACCTTAGAAGGCAGAATGGTAGCCTTATGCAATGCAAGAAAATGCAGATGGAGGTAGAGCTTAACCTCGGAAGGCAGAATGGTAGCCTTATGCAGGAAGTAAAAAGGGAAAACGACAATAGAGTTTTCTTAGCTGATAGCAGATTGCGGTATCGTGATTGCTGGGGATATTGTGCTTGCTGGGGACACTGTTGTGTGCGGATAACAGTTGCGAGCAAGTGCAACGGTTCGGAGAGTTGTATTCCTGAACTTTGTGAGTGAGCGTATAGTATATTTGATGATTTTGCAACTGAAGTGCCTGCATCCAAAGAAAATCGTGAGTTTTGTAAAGGGGGAGGTTAGTTCGTATCCCTGCTAGCTCTGCTTGACCTGCTTGGCTTGGATCTGGTGATACTGTACATGTCATTGGGGTATCGTTTCTAAACAAAGCGATCTCCGAAATAAACATGCATGATTTTGTAAAAAAACATAAGTGTATAATCAAGAACAACTTTTAGATGAACCGGAGACTATGGCGTGATTCAAGACATTACAACCTCTCTTGTTATGAAATTTTGAGGGTCCTCCTCAAAATTCTGCCCCAGTTTAATGGGTTGATGCTTCTGACTGCTGCTAGCGATGATTGGTTGAAATTAACTTCGGAATTTTGAGGGTCCTCCTCAAAATTCTGCCCCAGTTTCTAATTGCGGGGGGGGGGGGGAATGGAAGTTCTGTTGAATTGTGACTGAACCCATATGGCTTCCTACGTATTCCCTCTTAAACGCGAATCAGGTCTGGTGTAGTTCAAATTACATCATACGGGAAAGCATAAAGATTACACATAGTAGCACTTGACTACATCTAAATTGATCGGCTCTGGCCAGACTTTTTCGTCCATTTCCGCAAGTATGAGGGCTACTCCTGTTAGAACCCGGTGAACCATGTACGGACCTTGCCAGTTGGGAGAGAATTTCCCTTTGGCTTCATCTTGATGTGGGAAAATTTTCTTTAACACCAGCTGCCCCGGTGTGAACTGTCTTAGCTTGACTCTTTTAGAAGGCTCTGGACATCCTATTCTAATAAAGCTGACCGTGGCAAACTGCATTCATTCTCTTTCTATCTATAAGAGCTAGTTGCTCGTAACGATTCTTTACCTATTCTGCATCGTCTAGCTTTGCTTCCTGTATGATTCTTAATGAGGGAATTTCCACCTCGGTGTGAATGACGCCTTCTGTACCATAAACCAGCATATAGGGGGTTGCCCCGGTTGATGTGCGGACTGTGGTGCGGTATCCCAATAAAGCAAATGATAGCTTCTCGTGCCATTGCTTATGCTTCTCTATCATTTTCCTTAGTATCTTCTTGATATTCTTATTGGAGGCTTCTACTGCTCTGTTCATCTGAGGTCTGTAGACTATAGAATTCTTGTGTTTGATCTTGAAGGTTTCACACATGGATTTCATTAGGTCACTATTGATATTGGAACCATTATCAGTGATGACTGATTCTGGAATCCCGAATCAACAAATGACACAGTCACGGATGAAGTTTGCCACGACTTTCTTAGTCACTGCTCTATAAGATGCTGCTTCGACCCATTTGGTGAAATAGTCGATTGCTACTAGGATAAACCTGTGCCCGTTGGAGGCGGCAGACTCGATTGGTCTAATAACATCCATTCCCCAGGCAGCGAACGACCAAGGCGAGCTTGTTGCATTAAGCTCATTTGGAGGCACCTTTATCATATCTGCATGTATCTAACAGCGATGGCACTTTCGGACATACTGGATGCAGTCTGTTTCCATATTCATCCAAAAACAACCCTCCCGGAGTATCTTCTTGGCTAAGACAAAACCGTTCATATGTGGACCGCAGGTCCCGTCATGGATTTCTTCTAGCAGTTTGGATGCTTCCTTTGCATTGACACACCTCAGTAATCCCATGTCCGGAGTCCTCCTATATAGGATTCCTCCGCTGTGAAAGAAATTGTTAGACAACCTTCAAAGTGTGCGCTTCTGAGTAGTGTTTGCAAGTTCCGGGTATTCTCCTTTTGCCAAATATTCCTTGATATCATGAAACCAAGGCTTTCCATCTGCTTCTTCTTCGACATGAGCATAGTAAGCTGGCTGATCATAGATCTTTACCAGAATGGGATCAATGAAGTTCTTGTCTGGATGTTGTATCATGGATGATAGGGTGGCCAATGCATCCGCGAACTCATTCTGGATTTTGAGAACATATTGGAATTCCGTCTTTGTGAACCTCTTTCTCAATTCCTGTATATGATGCAGATAAGGGAGTATCTTGGAGTTCTTGGTCATCCATTCTTCTTGGACCTGATGTATAAGCAAGTGTGAATCTCCGATCACTAGCAACTCTTGAATGTTCATGTCGATGGCCATTTTGAGACCTAAGATGCAGGCTTCATACTCAGCCATATTGTTGGTGCATGGGAATCTGAGTTTGGTGGACATCGGATAATGCTGACCGGTTTCCAAAACGAGGACTGCTCCTATGCCAACTCCCTTGAAGTTTGTTGCTCCGTTGAAAAACATTCTCCAACCGACATAGGATTCTATAATATCTTCTCCTATGAATGATACCTCTTCGTTAGGAAAATACATTTTCAGGGTTTCGTATTCTCCATCCACGGGGTTTTTCAGCAAGGTGATCTGCTAATGCCTGTCCCTTGATTGCCTTCTGAGTTACGTAGACAATGTCAAATTCACTCAACAAGATTTGCCACTTGGGTAGCTTTCCAGTGGGCATGGGCTTCTAGAAGATGTACTTCAAAGGATCTATACTTGATATGAGATATGTAGTATATGCACAGAAGTAGTGCCTCAACTTCTGAGCTACCCAAGTTAAAGAACAACAGGTGCACTATAACAGAGAATATCGGGCCTCGTACGGGGTGAAATTCTTACTGAGGTAATAGATGGCATGTTCCTTCCTTCCCGTTTCATCTTGTTACCCAGAACACAACCAAATGCTCCATCCAATACTGCAAGGTAGATTAATAGAGGTCTACCTGGCTCGGGCGGGACCAAGACTGGTGGTGTTGGCAGGTACTCCTTGATTCTGTTGAAGGCCTTTTGGCAGTCATCAGTCCATTTGGTAGCGGCCTCCTTCTTCAACATCTTAAAGATTGGCTCACAGATAACTGTAGATTGTGCTATGAAACGACTGATATAGTTATGTCTCCCCAAGAAACTCATCACGTCCTTCGTGTTCTTTGGCGGTGGAAACTCTTGAATAACTTTGACCTTTGATGGATCTAGTTCTATTCCTCGGCGACTTATAATGAATCCAAGTAGTTTTCCGGTGGGAACCCCAAATGTACATTTTGCGGGATTCAGTTTTAGGTTGTATCTTCTCAGTCTATTGAAGAACATCCTCAAATCTTTCATGTGATCAGTGGATTTTTTGGACTTGATTATAACATCGCCTACATATACTTTGATCTCCTAGTGTATCATATCGTGGAAAATGGTGGTCGTGGACCTCATGTAGGTGGCCCCAATATTTTTTAATCCAAACGGCATCATCTTGTAAAAGTACATCCCCTATGGCATAATGAAAGCTATTTTCTCAGCATCTTCTTCATCCATCCAGATCTGATGATACCCTACAAAACAATCTACAAATGATTGCAACTCATGCCTGGTGCAATTGTCAATCAGGATATGTATGTTCGACAAAGGGAAGTCGTCTTTCGGACTGATCCGGTTGAGATCCTGGTAGTCGACATAGACTTTGACTTTCCCGTCCTTCTTTGGCACCGGCACGATGTTGGCTAACCACATTGGATATTCTACTACCCTGAGAACCTTGGTTTTGACCTGCTTAGTGACTTCTTCTTTGATTTTCATGTTCATATCAGGCTTGAACTTTCTGAGTTTTTGCTTTACTGGCGGACATGTCGGATCAGTTTGCAGTTTGTGTTCCACAATAGATGTACTCAGACTAGTCATGTCATCATACGACCAAGCGAGTATGTCTTCATATTCCCTTAGAAATTCTGTGTATTTCTTCTTTTCTGATGGCGATAAGTGGACACTGATTCTCATTTCCTTGATGTTCTCTGCATCTCCCAGGTTAACAATCTCGGTCTCGTCCAGGTTGGACTTAGGTCTATTCCCAAAATTCTCAACTTCCTTAACAATCTCTTCAGGTATTTCATCTTCCTCCGAAGCTGTGTTCGTTTGTTGCATTGTCTCGTTGCATGTCGCAGTCATTGGTTCATCAAGATAAGTAATAGTAATGCTGTATAAGTAAAGTAATAAGAGAAAATAATAAGTGCATGATGCTTGTTCAGCCTTGCTACCCCGAGGCTTTCCGGGCTCTGGTGGTTTTGATGGTCCAGTTATTGAGGCATGCTCCTCTGCTCACTGCCTGTATGGAAGGGCCTTCGTCCACCTTCTCCTCAAAAATAACACAACAATCCATATCATTGTCTTCCAGGAACAAATTCCTTACTGCTGCCAGTGCTTCCTCTTCTTCCGACCCATAGATAACATCAGCTGGTTGGAAAGTCTGCTTCAAATGTGGTATTGGCTGCTCCAGCGGATAGTTAAGGCCGCGCTATGGTAGCGACCAACTGTTGAATTCCTCCAAGTGTACTCATATCCTAGACCGAAGGTGGTGCCATGTTTCTTTAGTTTGATAGGCTTAGCGACTACTTGGAGGTTCTTGCCAAGTTCCTTGCCAGATTCGTATCCGCTCTAGTTCAATATGCTTTCAATTTTATTGTCCCACTATTTGTCCTTGTCGATGGAGTTGACTCGTTTGATGTGGTGATAGGTCTCCCTGCCTATCTTTCTTCTGCCTCCGATTGTTGGGATGGTCTGGCGATTGTATATGGGATTGCTACCGTCACCGTGAATGATCACCTCTTGGTGGTTCCACTCAAATTTCACCGCCTGATTTAGTGTTGACGCTACAGCCCTAGCGGCATGAATCCACGGTCGTCCCAATAGTAAATTGTAAGATGTCGGCACGTCTATTACTTGAAAATCAACATTGAACCAAGTAGGCTCCATTTGCAAACACATGCTGATTTTGCCAATGGTGGACCTTTAGGAACCGTCAAAATCTTTGACGTTGATGGCCCCGTCCTTGATCTCATGCACCCCTTTCCAAATGTCCTTAGAGTTACCAATGGACAAATGTTAAGGTTGGACCCTCCATCAATCAGGACTCTGGTAATAAAATGATCTTCGCATTGTACGATGATGTACAATGCCTTGTTGTGACTCAACCCTTCTGGTAGCAGCTCATCCTCATGAAAAGTGATCTCGTGACTTTCCAATACCTTCCCTACCATGTTTGCCATCTCTCCTCTGGTGATGTCGCTTGGTACATATGCCTCACTTAGTACCTTTAACAGAGCATTCTTGTGTGTCTCAGAATTTTGTAGCAAAGCAAGTATGAAAGATTTGTGTTGGTGCTTTGTTCAGCTGGTCGATGACCGAGTATCCCTTGGCTTGTATCTTTCTCCAAAGATCGTCTGGACTCTTCTCAATGATGGGCGACCGATTGGAGGCCTGCTTGCTTGACTCAGCTAGGTGTTTCGGGGTATAGACCCTACCAGTTCTTGTCATACCCTATGCGGCAACAGTTTCCTTGAACCTAACCTTGCCTTTCTTCCTTGCCTCAGCTATATAATCCCATGGTATAGCCTTTGTGTGGAATGGCGTCACGGCTGACATTGCTACTGGGATCGGCGTGGCTATCCTCACCCCGAACGGAGCATGTTCTTTAGGTGGTAAAACCGCAACTTCGAATGGTGTAGGTGCATTTGTTGGTGACATAAATTCAACCTCAATCAGCGGTGGCATCTTTGTAGAGGATGGCGCTTCAAACTCAAAGTGGTATGGACATATTTATCTCGGCGTCCCCAGAAGACTGAATCTGGACTACAATCGGATTAAGGGTGACTATTGGCTCCTTTGGATTGTCGCCTTGTGTGATCAAACAAATCGATCCCTTGGGGTCCCAATCATCCTCTATTTCAATCATGTGAATGTCTCCACTCTTATGGTCTGTAGAGGGTTATTGCAGACATTTAGAGCAGGTTCCTTTGCCACAATAATTTTGCTGTCAATCAGAGCCTGGATCTTGTCTTTTAGGGAGCGACATTCGTCGATGGTGTGTCCTTTCATGCATGAATGGTATGCACAGGATTTGTTTGGATTAACCCACTGAGAAGGGTTCTCGGGGGTTATAGCAGGGATAAGGGTGACATAACCAGCAGCTTTGAGCCTCTCGTACAACTGGTCAATGGGTTCGGCAATGGCTGTATACTGTTTAGGAGGTCTAAAATTTGGTCGAGATCTAGGGAAGTTTTGGCGTGTAGGAGGTTATTGATGGTGGGATGGTTGAGCATTGTAGGCTTGGTAGACATGTGCTGGTTGGGAATATCTGGGTGAAGTAGGTGGATATGTGGGAGGTGGAGGTGATTGATAAGTGGCGGTGGAGTTTGGTAAGAGGGTAAGGGTGCTTGGTAATTCGGAGTAGGCTGATATGTGAGTGGAGGCACTGGATAGGTTTGGTATTTGATGGGAGATTTAGTTCTTTGTGCCACCATTATGGCACCTACATCTCTTTTCTTGGACGTACCACCAGACTGTAAAGCCTTATTGGTAGCTTGCAAGGCTTCGAAGTTTGTAACCATACCACTTTTGATGTCTTCTTCGATCCTTTCTCCCAGCTTGATAATGTCGGAAAATTTGTGGCTCTCAATCATCATCAACCTTTCATAATATTGTGGGTCCTGAGCTCGGACGAAAAACTTGTTCATTTGTTCCTCCTCTAAAGCAGGCCTAACCTTAGCAGTTTCTGATCTCCAGCGAGTGGCATACTCGCGGAATGTTTCAGTGGGCTTCTTCTTTAGGTTTTGGATGTAGAACACATCTGGTGCATTTTTTGTGTTGAACCTGAATCTGTCCATAAAGTCGGACGCCATGCTTACCCAGTTTGACCATTTCTTTGGATCCTGGCCGATGTACCAAGACAAAACATCTCCTTTCAAGTTTCTCATGAAAAGCTTCATGCGGATTCTCTCATCCTTCCCTACTCTAACCAGCTTGTCACAATACGTTTTCAGATGAACCCTTGGATCTCCTATTCCATCAAACATTTTGAACTTCGGAGGTTTGTACCCCTCGGTCAGTTCAACATCGGGCTATATGCAGAGATCTTCATAGTTCAACCCTTCAATCCCCTTACTTCCTTTGACGCCCTGGATCCTGTTGGTCAAATTCTTAAGTTCTTCAGCCAGATTCCTGATGAGCAAGTCTTTATCATCAGACTCGCGTGCGCTTGAGATGGGTTGAGTGGAGTGTGGCACAGTCTCCACGTAGATGGGGGTGTTATGATGGGTGTGAAAGGGGTCATTTGTGGGGTTCAAAGGTTCTGGGATGAGCAGTGGAGTATTGTTGGAGGTGTGGCAAGTGTTGCAGTGGTGGTGAGGAGAGGGATGGTTTCGTGACTTTGGGATATTTTGTGGAGGTGTGGGGTTCTGAGCATTCAGGCAATTAATGCCGGGAGTGGTGAGGGAAAATAACAGATTCGCCAGATTCCGAACCTGATCAAGTTCTTCTTGAAATTTCAGCAGCTTTTGTTCAAACTAGGATGCACCTTCTTTGGAAACCTGAGTACCATGAGTGACCTCTACCCGTTCAGTTGAGTTTTCCTTTTTGTTTGAATCTTCCATCTTCCCTTTGTTCTGGTTTCTGATAGGACTAAGTGGAGGAGTGGGTGGAGGGCCCCTGGATCTTGTTGAATAAGATGACGTTGCTAGAGTGCACGAACTAACCTTTGGGGAGGGGAATAAATAAACAAAAAGCAAAAATAAAAAGGTAACAAGTCAGTGAGGATTATAAGAAAATGTTGCGATATTTAAACACATAGTGCAAGAATGTAAATCGTGTCCTATTTGGGAACCTCTTTGTGTCCGAGGTAGGCCTAGCAACAAGTTGATTTGGAGAACTTAGAATGCTAAATGCCTCATTTTATTGATAAAAAGTAGACGAATCCTAAATCAGACTCGACTATTAAATATCAATAATTGGCATAAAAACATTTAGTTCACCAAATAAATGCACAGAACGTGATGGTATCTATTTGGGTTTTAGGGAAACCTAGTGGACTTTGGACAAGGCTATCTTAAAGAGTCATTATGTGGACAGCATAACTGACTCGGCTAGTTTTGACCATGATGCATGTACAGTTAAATAGAGTAAGGTTTCTATGATGTTTTAGACTGGTACCCTTGAGCGAACAACTCAAGGGGGAAAGGCACGGAACCGTCGACTACACTATTGATCGACTGGTTTTACCGTAAATAAGCCTTTTCCGGATTTAAAGGGGTGATAATATCGGAAGAGCGCAACCACTCATTATAAGCGTTGCTATGGTATTTTGTTTGGCACGAGTGGAATATGATGTTGAGCATGATTATGCAACAATTAAAGCAGGTTGTCACATATTTGCACGTTAGGAAAGCAGTAAATACAACAATTTTTCATAGTTTTAAAGCGGTAGTAAAGGAAAGCAGTAAAGGAAAGTAATAAGGGAAAGAAACAAAAAGACAAGTCAGTTTTGCAATCGAAAAGAAAAATTGAATGCTTAAAAGAAATAAACATATAATTGCGCATAAAGAAGCATAAATCGGGTTCATGACATTTGGGAGGACAACTCATTCCCTTTTTGGAATTGGGTTTGAATTTGAAGAGTCGCCACCTAAAGATTAAGGTGCATTAGGACACCAAGAGGGTTTGATTTGAGTAACCAGAGATAGGGCAAGGGCTTAAAATTATCACAAGGGGAGGTGTTAGGCACCCCTCAGGATCCACTAGTGTGGTTCCCGGCCAGACTATTGTTATGAACTTAGGTGCAAATAACACGTAAACAAATAAAGCTTCAAATAAGAGGGGATTTTCACATAAGGGTTTATAAACAAATAAAGTTGGAAAGAACTAAAAGAAAGCTGATTTTCTAAAAAACGAGTGTTTGAAATCTTTAGAAGAAACAAAGAAACAAAGGGAAAGGATAGTCCTAGGTTTATTAATAATATGGATCACCCCACACAACATCCGGTAATCACTCCTCAGTGAGGGGCTACACGTGATGTTATCGCATGGTCATCATATCCATATCTACCCTTTCCCACCCCGTTAAGGTAATAAAGCACGGAATGGTCTCGTTTACTTATTGCATGCTATTACCCATCCCAATCCTATCAGTCCCAGAGGTATTTAAGACTACTAATCCTAAAAGAGAGGGATATTAGGCTTATTTGTAGTTTCAAAGGCAGAATTCTAAGGCGACATACCAAAACATGTATAGTAAGTTGGGAAGGAGCACATAACAAGTAAAAAGGATCAAATATTCCTCCTTCAATCAAAAAAGCACGTAGTTAGCATGACTTACACATACTAGTTAGGGTCTGATTAAGAACTTAAAAGCTGAGGCAAACTGATTTATTACATAATTTAGATAAGAAACTCGAATCAGGCCTGCCTGTTGGTTGTGATTAGTAAAAACAAATTCTATTTTTAATTTTCACCCTAAAGCTTGCCTAAGTATTGGACAAGGATCCTATAGACATGGTTTCTAATGAATTCAGAAAGCATTGAAATAAACTGAATGCGTACTGGTTAAGAAAGGTTGCCAGATTATTAAAGAAAGGCAAGTTTTTTGCAAAAGGTTATAAATTCTGCAGATGATGACCCGTCGTTATTATTGGTTTTAGCTTTATAAGTGAATGAAGCGATTCAAATTCGATTAATAATTCCTGACATGCTTTCTATGCGTTGTCGATTTTAAAACCTTTTATAGACATGGTAAAGAATGTAGAACCCTTATAGACATGATATCTAAATGCTGAATTTTTTGTTTAAGACCTATGCACATGATTGCTAGATGAAGAACGGATATACGGGATTTAGAAGGACCTATAGGCATATTTCTCTATATGCATATGCAGAATTCAGATTTCCAGGTACTTATGGGCATGATTTCTATATGAGAGCATGCAAAATTCAGAAATACTTATAGACATGGCATCTATGTGAGAAAATCAGAATACCTATAGGCAGGAGATCTATGTGAGAATGCAGAATTTCAGAATACCTATAGGCAGGATTTTTACCCTTTGCATACATAGTTACCCCTCCCTTTTTCACTAGTCATCCCTAAGAATTTATTACAAATTATTACAGCCCAGAAAAAAGTAAAAGAATACATTAGAAATTGAAAAGTACAACCAAGGAGAGCCTGATTTAGGCTTCATTTCTGAAATATGAGGTAACCCAACTCCAAGAGATCATGATCCAAAGCCTTTCTCTCATTTGGATGTGTCAAAGTTTCCTAAGAGCCTCAAAGGGGACTCCGGGAAATGCTCACATCCAAATACATTATCAGATTAAGACAAGTGCAGTGTGGAAGGGCCAGTCCTCAAGTGTCCAATTTTCAGAGGGAGCCCAAGGTCCCAAGGCAAGGCTCATAAGAGGGGGCAGAACTTAAGGACTAAGAGAGTGTGCAAGTGCAGAAACAGAATTCTGAAAGTGGGGAAAGGGAAAGGAAAACAGCTACAAATAAGTGCACATAGGGGTACATGGGGAATAGGGAAGTTGAAAAGACTAGGTAGGTTGTGGGTATACCCAGCAATGGGGAGTGCTAATACACCCAGAAGCCTACTAGAACATACTATTAGAGGCTAGGATCTTAAGGGATCAAGTTTAGTTCATGGACAATAATTTGAATATTGTCATGCCTTAAACCATAACTCAAACACATAAGGGGCAGGGGTTTTGGGTTTCATAATAGGAGCAGGTGGAAAGAAATCAGCATGCTAATTCAAGTACAGAAACAGTAAGTAGGCATGGATACAAAAGCAGTAAATAAAAACATTGTTGTGGTGCTAAGGTTTAAATCAGGACATACCAGTTTCAAAGAAACGAATAGAGAAAAGCGGTAGGTCTTGTAAACAGGCCACAGTTCAGACAAGAAAGAATACTATTGTGTATGAATGTGAGTTCAGAAAGATTGTGAAT
Organism: Nicotiana tabacum; assembly: GCF_000715075.1. Classification (NCBI taxonomy): domain Eukaryota; kingdom Viridiplantae; phylum Streptophyta; class Magnoliopsida; order Solanales; family Solanaceae; genus Nicotiana; species Nicotiana tabacum. Next base: position 50,990,752 of record NC_134090.1, on the reverse strand, counting down.
GCCCCGAGTTTGTGAAAGAGGCATGCCTTTATAGTGTGAAAATCAGGCGAAAATAAGGTAAGAAAATAGTTAAGGAACTGATTATCAATTAAGAATCAATCACACGAGACTTCTAATTAAAGAATTCATATTCAAACTGGAAAACTACTTAAGGGAAGAAGTCCAATAAACTTTTTATGCAAAGCATGTAATTAGGGGCAAATACATAAAAGTTATTTAAGGGACAGAATTTTGAATTACACGGTTGTACAAATAAGGTAAGAAAATCAATTAGTAGCCAGTAAATCAAGAGTAAGAGATTTTGTAATTATTGGTCTATGAATGAACCAAGTCAGAAAAGCTGAGAAAGGTTTTAACTTAAGTCAAATCACAGGGAAATCAACAAACAATGGAAAGAAATCAATCAGACCTATTAAGAAGGAAGTTTGAAACTAATCAAGATTTGAAAGCCATTTTAGAAGGAAGTTCATCACATATAAAGAGCATACAGACATGTTAAGCTGAAAGAAGATGCCGCGTCATTGCAAAATCAGTAGAAAATAGGCTACATGAGCATGGTTGTCACATAGGTTAGAAATGTAGAAGAGAAGTAGCAAAAAGATCCAGTGTAAAGCAAAAGTCAGAATCATATGAAAAACAAGGATTTCAAAACTCAATTCAAAGACTCGAAACTGGTCTGAAAGAGTTTAGGGTTATTGAAATAAAACCAGTTTAGGCAAATCACATAGCCAATGGTTTCCAAACAAGAACGAACCCCCAAATTCTAGGGTTTCTACCATCAATCAAGTGCAGAGATGAGAGGGCAAGTAGTTGAGTCGAAACAGGTTCAGAGGTCTCAGAAAAGAACTGAAACCTTTGACATGTTACTCTCAGCAACAAAACCCATGAGAAATATGATAGAAGAGTAGCATACGAAACATAGCAGAAGAGTTCAAAGAAAACATGGTAGAAGAAACTAATACGAAACATACTGGAGAAACTGATAAGAACAGTAGGAGAAACACATTAAGACATATTAAAAGAAACTTAACTAGCACATAGTGTAAGAAACTTAATAATACACACTCAAGAACACAGTAGGGGAACATATAGTGGAAGAAACACACAAGAATCACAGTAGAGGAAAATACAGTAGAAGAAACATGCGAGAACACAGTAGAGGAAAATATAGTAGAAGAAACACACAAAAGAAAGAGAAAATCAGAGAAACATCTAAATATTTCAGAAAAACCCTAGATCGGAAAAAAGAGATGGTTTCGAAAGTATAGTTTTTTTTTTAAAGAAAATCCAGAAAATCGTTTAAAAACTTAGGGAAAGCATAGACATGGAACAGATCTAAATAGATCAGAAAAACCTCAAAGCTAGGGTTTTTATAGGAACCCAAACGGTGAGAAAGGCTTGGATCTAAATAGAAGGAGTCGTAGCCAGGCTCGAAACAGTCATAGTTTGCCGGAGCAGGGATGGAGATGGTCGTAAAGCTTGAATCAACAGAGGTCTGGACCCAAATCTTCGTGGTCGAGTCATGAAGCTTCAGTTAACCAAACTTGAGGAGCCATAGGTGGCTTGGTAGGTGGTGAGACCACCATAGATTTACGTTAGAAGGTGGCCGGAGAAGATGAACAGAACTCATCGGAGAGGAGAGGAGGGGGAAAGTTCCAGAGAGAACCAGAAGTAGAAAGATAGAGATGAGAGGGGCATTGGGGGGGTCGTTTGGTTAAAAATGGTAAGGACGGATGAGGGTCGTTGATCTTTTTAATCAACGGCCAGGATTTAATAAGGTTTTGGATCGGGTAGGGGTAATTGGGGCCTGGATCAGGTTTTAATTGAAATTGGGCTGAAATTGGGGTCCAATTAGGGGTCAGATTTTAGGCTAAAATTGAAACGGATTGGGCTATTATTTAAATAGTCATTTTTCCCTTTAAAATTTTAAAAAATAGTAAATTAATTTCTGAAAATAAATTGAAATCATCAAAATGATTTATAACACATGATTATCGATTTAAAAAATATAAAATCTCATTTTATGAATATGAGACGAATTTAAACCTAAAATGGCTAATATTGCAATTATGCAATTCTATCCTTAAAAAACATCAAATAAATTTGTAAAAAATGTGTAAAAAATTTCTTAGCTATATTGTAATATAAAAATAAGACTCCAATAAATGAATCACTAAAATAATAAATTTAGGGATAATTATTAGGTTTTCTTGATAAAATAGGGCAGTAAAATGATTTAAAAATCTTTGAAAATTTAAGAAAAAACAATGCAGCCTTGGAAAATACTCATATATGCTTATAAATGCTATTTTGAAAGGTATTTTACATAAAAAAAAATATAGGGAAAAATTGGGTATCAACAGTAAAAAAAATATAGGGAAAAATTGGGTATCAACTGTTCTTCTCATGTATCTTCAATTGTCTGGTCGCGTAGGCAATCACCCTACCGTCCTGCATCAACACCGCTCCGAGGCCAACCCTTGAGGCATCACAATAGATAGTATAAGACCCTGAACCTGTAGGCAATATCAAAATTGGGGTTGTGGTCAAAGCTGTCTTGAGCTTCTGAAAGCTCGCCTCACACTCCTCCGTCCACTGGAACGGAGCACCCTTCTAAGTCAACCTTGTCATGAGGGCTGAAATTGATGAAAACCCCTCCACAAAACAATGGTAGTAACCCGCCAAACCAAGGAAACTGCGGATATCTGTAGCTGAGGATGGTCTGGGCCAACTCTGCACGGCCTCTATCTTCTTCGAATCCAGCTGAATACCCTCACTCGATATCACGTGGCCTAAGAATGCCACTGAATCCAACCAAAACTCACACTTCGAGAATTTAGCATATTACTTCTTCTCTCTCAGAGTCTAAAGCACAGTCCTCAGGTGCTGCTCATGATCTTCCCGACTCCGGGAATACACCAGAATATCATCAATAAAGACAATGACAAACGAGTCAAGATACGGCCGAAACACACTGTGCATCAAATGCATAAAGGCTGCTGGGGCATTGGTCAACCCAAATGACATGACAAGGAACTAGTAATAACCATACCGAGTTCGAAAAGTAGTCTTCGGGATATCTGGCTTCTGAATCTTCGACTGATGGTAACCTGAGCGCAAATCAATCTTAGAAAACACACGTGCGCCCTGAAGCTGGTCAAACAGATCATCAATATGAGGTAAACGATAATGGTTCTTCATTGTAACCTTGTTCAACTGGCGATAATCAATACACATACGCATAGAACCATCCTTTTTCTTCACAAACAAGATAGGAGCAACCCAAGGTTAAATACTGGGTCGAATAAAACCCTTATCAAGCAATTCTTGTAACTGATCTTTCAACTCCTTCAACTCAGAAGGAGTCATACGATATGGAGGGATAGAAATGGGCTGACTGCCCGGCAACAGATCAATGCCAAAATCAATAGCTCTATTAGGCGGCATGCTTGGATGATCAGCTAGAAATACATCGGGAAAATCTCGTACTACTGGGACTGAATCAACTGAAGGGGTATCAATACCGATATCTCTCACATAAGCTAAATACATGTTACACCCCTTCTTAACCATACGCTGAGCTTTAAGAAAAGAAATAACTCTACTGGGAGTGTGATCTAAAGTACCCCTTCACTCAACACGCGGCATACCTGGCATAGCCAACGTCACGGTTTTGGCATGACAATCAAGAATAGCATAATGGGGAGACAACCAGTCCATGCCCAAGATAATGTCAAAATCTACCACGCTGAGTAATAACAAATTGGCTCTGGTCTCAAAACTACGAAGAGTAACCAAACACGACCGATAAACGCGGTCTACAATAAGAGAATCTCCCACAGGAGTAGAAACATAAATAGGGGAAACTCAAAGAATCCCGAGGTACACCCAAATGCGGAGCAAAATAAGAAGACACATAAGAGTAAGTGGAGCCTAGATCGAATAGAACCGGTGCATCTCTGTGACAAACCAATATAATACCTATGATGATAGAATCGGAGGCAACAACCTCGGTACGAGCAGGAAGGGCATAGTATCTGGCCTGGCCTCCCCCTCTAGGGCGACCTCTACCTCCCCGACCTCCACCTCTAGCTGGCTGAGCAGGTGGGGTAGCAACTGGAGCTGTAATCATAGCCTGTGAACTCTGGAGGGCACGCTGTGGATGAGAAGTTTGTGGAGGTTCACTCCTTCCAAGTCTAGGGCAATCCCTTACCACACTCAACACATGCTCTAGGAGGACGTGACAGTGGAAACTGTACGGTACGGGTACTCCAAGACCCCTGAACACCTGAAACATTGTGTGAAATCTAAGATGCAAACTGAGCTGGCTGGCCCACAAATCCTCTACCATGCCATACTATTCCTCCAAAATAAGGACCAGTGGGTCTCTCTAGTACGAGGTCTCCTTACTTACCTATACTCTTTCTCCTGACCTTGTCTGTCTTTTCTCTCCTGGACCCACTTGTCCTCTACTCGGCTAGAGGTCCTCAGCACCCGCTAAACTAGGACCACACGTTGTGTCGCCATGACACCTAGAACTTGAACAATGGGAACTCGCTGCTCTGGAGTGGGGGTGGTGGAAGTTTGGGTCCCTTCCCCGATCTGTGAAGTAGTTGCTACAACCTAGATTAACCCTACCTGAACTAACTTACCAAACATGCTCGGAACTATGCAAATGTCTCCTAAAAGGCTGGAGCAGTAGTAGCAGTAGGAGCATCTGGTGCCTGAGCTCTAGCTGGAACTGCTAGTGGCACCTCATTGGCAGCTCGCGCGGGTGCTCTTGCTTCATTGCGTACACGTGCGCGTCCTCGCCCTCTACCCCAGCCTCGACTTCTGGCGACTCTCGCAGAGGCACGGGTGCCTGATCATTTCAGGTAGCGCGTTGGAAGATAGAAGTTCAAAATTTGTGATGTAAAAAATCTCGCATGATTAGGAAATCAAATGAAGAGGAATTTTCCTAACGGTTACATAGCCTCTCGTAGATAAGTACAGACGTCTCGGTACCGATCAGCAAGACTCTAATAAATCGGCTTGTGATCCATGACTCCTATGAACCTAGTACTCTAATACCAACTTGTCACGACCCCGGTTTGCCCTCTGTGAACCATTGTGATAGCACCTTGTCTCTACGACTAGGTAAGCCTAATTTGCGAAAAGAAAAACCAAAATTTTGTGGAAGTAAACAATTTAAAATAGAAATAAAGCAGTAATAGTGTTTAAATGTGCCGCTCGGCATACACCATGTTTAACTCTCAATACCAAAACATAAATCCAAGACCCGGAAACCCATGAATCACAAGCTAAGATCAATACTACATGGCTCTAACTCCAGAATGTCTAATAAGAACAGAAAAATATACAGAAGGGCTAAATACTAAAAATTGGAATAGAAAGGGACTTCTTGGATCTCTCGGTATCCTCAATATATGCTAGGGATCTCTTGGTATCTCAAGGATCTCTCGGTATCCTCGATATATGTTAGGGATCTCTTGGTATCCCGAGGATCTCTCAGTATCCTCAATATATGTCAGGGATCTCTTGGTATCACGAGGATATCTTGGTATCCTCAATGTATGATAGAGATCTCTTGGTATCCTCAATGTATAATAGGGATCTCTTGGTATCTCAGGGATCTCTTGGTATCTCGAGGATCTCTCGGTATCCTCAATAGATGCTAGGGATATCTTTGTATCCCGAGGATTTCTTGGTATCCTCAATGTATGATAGGGATATCTTGGTATCCTGAGGACCTCTCGGTATCCTCAATAGATGCTAGGAATCTTTTGGTATCCCGAGGATCTCTTGGTATCCTCAATGTATGATAGGGATCTCTTGGTATGCTCAATGTATGTTGGGGATCTCTTGGTATCCTCAATATACGTGCCAAGGATCTCTTAGTATCCCGCACCTCAGTTCAGATCATAAATACGTACAGAGGATCTCCCGAGATGCCGTCCCGTAGTCCCAAAGTAAAAACACACAGCAGCAACACAAGAATACCCAATTAAGCTAAGTTTCGTACCAAGTAAACAGTTAATTCTAGCCTAATATGCTTCACGTAATGCAATTAAGGCAGTTTAAGCAAATAGGCAATTAATTCAACTAAACATGCTTTTTTAAACTAGCAACAGGTTAAATTCACAAGTACAATAAAACAGGAAAAAGAACTCAATTGAAATACTTAAGGAAAACCCTGGATTTTCAACAATTAGTTCAAGTACGTGCTCGTCACCTTACGTATAAGGCATTTCAATTATCAAATATATCATATCTTAAGGGGAAGGTCCCCCACGCAAGGTTAGACAAGCCACGTACCTCAAATCGGCTTAATAATCAATCTGAAACCTTGCTCTTTCCACGAGTACTCAACTCCAAATGACCCAAATCTATTCAATTCAATTTCATAATGTAAATAACACTTCAAGTAACTGATTCTACAAAGAAATTCTAAGCTAATACGCGAAATTGGGTAAATAACCAAAACGCTCTTCGGGCCGACGTCTCGAAATCGGGTGAAATTTACATTTTCAGAAACCTCATACTCTCACGAGTCTATACATAACAAGGAAACTAAAATCAGAGACCAAATTACCCCTCAAATCCTCATTCAAAAGTCTCTTAAACTCAAGTCTTAATTACCTATTTTTCCCAAATGTTTCACCACTAATTAGGTCTTTAATCACATAAAAACGAGTTATGAAGTCAAGGATGTTACCTCCAAGTGATTCCCCTTTGTTTTCCTCAAAAGTCTCTCTCAAAAGCTTCAAACCCGGATGAAGATGGTGAAGATATAGCCCAAATTCGCGAAGGCAACTATTTATATGTTCTGCACAGCGATTTCCGCATCTGCGGACATCTAACCGCAGGAGAGGTTCCGCCTCTGCGAGCCCTTTACCGCATTTGCGGTTCTTGAGGAATTGACACAAAGTCGCTTCTGCGGCCCTTTAGCCGCTTCTGTGCTCCCCAAACCGCAGATGCGAAAATACCAGAAGACTCGCTGCTGCAGCAACTTCAACTCTAAAATTTCCTCCGTTAACCATCTGGATTCATCTCGAGGTCCCCGGGACCTCAACCAAAAGCAAAAACATCACCTAATACCTTATTCAAACTTGTACGAATTTTTAGAACACCTAAAACAACATCAAAACCTCGAATTAACTATGGATTTAAGCTAAGAACTCCAAAATTCTTAAAATACGCTTTCGATCAAAAGGTCTATCAAACCTCGTCCGAATGACCTGATATTTTGCACACATGTCACATTCAACACTACAGAGCTACTCCAACTTCCAAAATTCCATTCTGACCCTCGGATCAAAATCTCACTATCGGACCGGAAACTTCAAAAATTCAACTTCCGGCATTTCAAACCTAAATTAGCTACGGACCTCCAAAACACACTCCGAACATGCTCCTAACCCCGAAATCACCCAATGGAGCTAACAGAACCATCGAATTTCCATTCCGAGGTAATCTTCACATTGTTCTGACTACGGTCAACTTTCTAACACTTAAGCTCTCATTTAGGGACTAAGTGTCCCAAAACTCTTCGAAACTCAAATTCGAACATCCTGACAAATCGAAATAGCAGAAATAAACTTGGGCAAAGCAATTAATAGGGGATTGGGGCGTAAATTCTTAGGATGACCGACCGGGTCGTCACACACAGGATGGATAAGACTCATCAAAAATAACATGGACAATTTCCTCAACACATTGAGTCCGCTTATTATATATCTTGTAAGCCTTGCTTTGAGAAGAGTAGCCCAGAAATATTCCTTCATCACTCTTGGCATCGAATTTACCAAACTGATCCTTTCCATTATTAAGAACATAGCATTTGCACCCAAATGTTCTTAGGTGAGACAACTTGGGTTTCCTTCCATTCAACAATTCATACGGGGTTTTGTTCAGAAGTGATCTGATCATGCACCTATTCACCAAGTAGGAGGCAGTGTTGACAACTTCAGCCCAGAAGTTCTTTGCAATTCCACTGTTGATCAGCATTGTTCTTGCCATTTCTTCCAGAGTTCTATTCTTCCTTTCTACTACTCCATTTTGTTGGGGAGTTCTAGGAGCTGAGAAGTTGTGAGTGATGCCATTTTCATTGTAGAATTCATCAAATTTGACATTGTCAAATTCTGTCCCATGATCTGATCTAATGCATGCAACTCTAGACTCCATTTTCACCTGGATGTTCTTCATAAAGGCCATAAACACCTCAACATTTTCATCTTTGGTTCTGAGAAATAGAGTCCATGTGAATCTGGAGTAGTCATCTACTCTCTCAAAAATGTATCTTTTTCCTCCTCTGTTTTGCACTCTCATAGGTCCACACAGATCCATATGCAGAAGCTCTAGTGGCTTTGAGGTGCTCACATCTCTTTTAGACTTAAAAGAGGACTTCACATGTTTCCCTCTAGCACAGGCATTACAGACTTTTTGCATCTTGAATTGTGACATAGGCATACCATGGACCAGGTCCTTCTAAATTAGTTTGTTCATAAGAGAAAAACTTGCATGGCCCAGTCTTCTGTGCCATAGTTCAGCATCATCATCAACAGCTTTCAGACAACTCAGATCACCACTCTGTAAGGACTCAAAATCAGAAACATAGATGTTCTTGTATCTTTTGACCACAAATACTATTTCATCGGTCACAAGATCAGTGACTGTACATATTTTGAACAAGAATTCCACCTTGTTTCATTTATCACGGATTTGAGAGACACTCATGAGACTGTACTTAAGTCCATTGACATAGTACACATTTTCAATAGAATGACTGAGTGACTTCCCGACTTTTCCAACTCCAAGAATGTACCCCTTTTTTCCATTTCCATAGGATACACTCCCTCCTTACAGGGCTTTTAGTGAAAGAAAGTCTGTGGTGTTCCCAGTCAAGTGCTTTGAACACCCACTATCCATGAATCATTATTGACTGCTTCCTTTCATTGTTCCCTGCACAAGGGATTAAGAGTTAGTTTTAGGAACCCAAGCAAGTTTGGGTCCCTTGTAGTAGGCAAGAGGATGAATAAGAGTTCTCTTAGTCCATATAGGTAATGTGCATTTTTTGTGAGTGGAACCGGGTTCCTCTTTTGTAGTCACCTTTTCATCAAACACTTTATTTTTCTGAATCGATTGATTCTTGGCCTGGACATCTTCCTTGAAGTGCCTAGGGTTCCCACATTGGGTACAAGGCCAGTTATCGGAGATAGTGACGTACTTGCTGTGAGGGTTGTGAGGAGTATTCTCCCTTTGGAAATCTATTCCATGCCTGTTTTCACTGTCATTAGTATGCAAGGCAGTGGTAGCTTCTGAGGACCATGTCCACTTTAGGGACTTTTCAAGATCATTCTTTACTCTTTCCAAATTAGTTTGGAGTTACTCGATTTTCTCACTTTCAACACACATCCTAGATCTCATAGCTTTCACCTCATTTTTAAGCCTAATGTGTTCCTCACTTGCTATCTCCTTTCCCTTTCCATAATTTTCAGGTTTTGATTTAGTCCATGGTTTCACTATTGTTTCCCTTAGGTCTGTAATTTCTGCCAATAGATCATCCTTTTCTTTTCTGAGGATTTAAATGGTTTTAATATGGTCAGTAACTACAGCCACTAAGTCGTCTCTAGTTTGTTTAGATTCTCCTAATCTTAAGGTCAAAGAATCCCTATCCTCCACAAGACTATGAAAAGCAGTGATTAATACATCAGCTAAAGACATGAGTTTTTTTGGAGAATAGGATTTCAGATTTCTCTGAACATCCCTGAAATTTACCTCTTTGTTGTCATTGTCTTCATCATCGCCTGATCGAGCCATCAAAGAAAAAGTTGAGTCATATCCAATCTCCTTGCCTTCAATTGCCATCATGGAACTATCACCAGTATCAGGTTCATCTTCAAACTCACTAGAGGAATCCCCCCATGCTGCAAGTGCCTTTCTCATCATATTGTCAATAGATCTTTTTCTCTTGAAGTCCTTGAATGGAACCGGGTTCGTCTTAGCTGTTTTCTCATGGTAGTTCTTGGAGAATTCTTTCTTCAAGAGAGGACAGTCTTTCATGAAGTGTCCAGGCTTTCCACAAGTTTAACAAAGATCATAGTTTTTTGGTCTGTTAGAGCCGTCCCTTTTTAGAATTTCTCCATTTCTTCTGACCATCATCTGAAATCTTTTGGTTAAGTAATCCATGTCATTGTCTTCCTCACTTGAATCATTGTTATCAGCTTTAAGTACCAGGTTCTTTTCCTTCTTTGGTTCTCTTTTTTCACTGTCTATCTTTCTCTTCAACTCATAGGTCTTCAAGTTTACGATCAGCTCTTCTATGGTCATCCCCTGTAAGTCCTTTGATTCAGTAATAGCATTCATTTTGCTTTCCCAAGAGCTAGGAAGAAAGCTGAGGATTTTTCTCACAAACTTGTTTCTGGGAATAGTTTCACCAAGTGAGTGTAACTCAGTTATGATGGAAGTGAATCTTGTGTGCATATCTTGAATGGATTCATCATCCCTTATTTTAAAGAGTTCATACTCGGTAGTGAGCATATCAATCTTAGACTGTTTTACTTGTGTAGTTCCCTCATGAACTATTTGCAAGGCTTCCCATATCTCTTTGGCAGTGTCGCAGGTGGATATTCTATTGTACTCTTCAGGTCCTATTCCACATACTAGAATTTTCTTAACATGAAAATTCTTCTCCACAACTTTCTTGTCTGTTTCAGTGTACGCTTTGCTGGTTTTTGCCATTGAAAATGGAAGTTCCTCTAGTACCTTGGTTGGAACATAAGGACCATCGCATATGATATCTCATAACTCGCAATCCTCAGCCATAATAAAATTGTGCATTCTTGTTTCCACCACCCATAGTATTGTCCATTGAACTTGGGTGGTCGGTATGTAAATTGACCTTCTTCAAAATTTGGTGAAGCAGTCATGAGGATCCTTCCTAGGTGTTAGCCTGATAAGAGGAACCTGCTCTGATACAAATTATTAGTTTGTGTGAGTACACCAATCAGTAGAATACCTGGTCCTCTACGAGATTCTGCTGAGAATGCTAATAAAGCAGTACGTAAATAAGGCTAGGGATTTTTAAGTGGAAAAATCCCACACAAAGCGATCAAAAAACCACGACCTACACATGTAGGCTTTCAACTTCACTAACTTGTAAACGCACTATTATAACCACTTTGCAATGACTCCATTACAAAGAATATACTCAACTAACTTGTGGTACTCTTACCACAAGCCAATTTGTGACCTCCTAGTTACAAAGACTTTTACTAACTTGTGATGCTCTCACCACAAGCCACTTTGTCTCACCACAAGCCACTTTGTAACTCTACAGTTACAAAGACTTTTGCTTATGGCTAAACCTAGTCACAACATAAACTCAAAGAGTTTACGGATTTACAAGAGGATTCTTAATCAAACGCTTCTAGCTAAGCAGTTTAGGAGATACAATAAGTACAATTACAAAGTTACAACTCAACTAGGATAAAAACAAGCTATCTTTAGGAACTGGTCCGTAGTTGTGTTCAACATTGTTCTTGAAGCTTATGAGGATTGATTTCTCTTTATTTGGCAAGAAGCTTGAATAAGAAACTGAAACATTCAAGTGATATTTTGTGTAAACTCATTGTAGGTACACCTTGATCATATCACTTGAATTGATGTGAGCACTTTAGTTGGTCAGAGAATGAGTGGTCGTTGGAAACAGTGCAGTGCGGTAGAAACAGTGCAGTCAGTCACTTCATTTCCAACTGTGACCAATTGACTTTATACTGTGATGAGGAAACCACAAGGGTATTAGATCCTTGTTTGGGTTCCTAGCTCCTGAAGCTGTAGCAGTTCACCTTTAGCTGGAATTTAAGCTTGAAGTATAGTCCGAGTAGGGCTTGTTCCCTATCTGGTTATTAATAGTAAGTTTGTTAGATCATCAAAACATAACGCAGGAACATTTAAAACCTATCAAAATAAAAAAAAAGTGAATCTAAAATTTAGAAGTAGATGAAAGATGTGAACTGCTCAAGACATGGCTGAAGTCACGAGCACTGCATGTCCGGTCTTGATCCGAGAAGTCATGGAAGAATGAATCAGCAGCTGCAGCTAGCAAGCATCAAGGTTCAAATCAAAAGTCTACATGAAGAACCATTCAAGATTCAAGATCAAGCTTCAGAAGACTTATAGATAGGAATCTTGTAACTCATAGCTGATAGGCTTATTTAGTTCTTTTACATTTTTATTTTGATGTAATAATAGGACTGCGGACCGGAACCTCGATGGAACGGTACCTCACTCGACTCTCTCCTTATCTTATCACACTCCATCACTTTATTCACTTATGAACTACACGTGGTATGATTCCTTTGTAGCCAAGGATATGTAGGCAGCTTAGATACGAAGGCTCGGTCACAATCTTTCGTCCATCTTTGTTTCGTTTTGAATAAGTGTCGGGTCATAAATCAATTACGTTGCTTATTATTCTTTGCTCCGAAAACTCTTCGAATTTTCAAGCAAAGAGGGGCAGCTGTAAGCACGTAATTTTTGACACGCGCAACATTTAAAAGTAGTATTTTAAAAATATTTATTTTTATTTTTAATAGGATTTCAGTCAACTTTTAATTTTAATTTTAGAACATAAGTTTAAAAACACAAAAATAATTTTATAATATTTCGTCTCTTATTATATTGTTGATACTCAATTTTCCCTCATATATTTTAAAAATACATATATACTTCCAAAATAGTGCATGAGCATCAACCAACATTTTTCCATAATTTTTTGTAATTTTAAAAGGATTTTAACTAATTTGTTCTACCATTTTATTATTCAAATAATTACTAATTGCATCACAAACGGTTTTATGATACTTTTATTGCTTAATTTTATTATTTTATATTTATACTAAGCTTTAAGTATTTCAAGAATAGCCACATTCACATGTTAGGGTTATAATTGCAATAACTTTGCAATAATGGCCCATATGTGCATAATTACCTTATTTCACAAGAAAATATCCTTTTGTACTTTTATAATATTAAATAATTATTGTAAATTATTGTTATGCATAGAAGTCATTTTTATCATTTAATTAATAATTTTTTATAAATTATTTTATCAATTAATTGGGTAATTAAATAATTTCCCCTTTTCCTTAATCATTTTCGGACCCAACCCAATTACACCAGCCCAATTACTTAAAATCCCAGCCCAATCTACCTCAGCCAAAACTAAATAAGCCTTACCCGACCCAGAACCTCCTCTAATCATGGTCATTGATCTCTGAGATCAATGGTTCACGTTATCCCTTTCCTTTTTTTAATCCAACGACCCCCCAAACCCTACCCATTCTCTCAGTTACGCCACCCCTGAATCCTCTCCTCCTCTCTTCTTTCTCAGACGCTCTCAAACCCTAGAGCGCCGTCACTCAAAACTTCTCCCAAATCCCTTTGATTTCCAACCGGATATGGAATCATTTGGTGATTTACTGCCTTATCCGACCTCCTACCTCTACTGGTTGTTCGATTTTCATGTTACTTGGTGGGATCTTAAGGGATTCGAACCAGATTTAGTTCAAATCTCTCATCCTTTCGATTAATCCGCCTATATTCAACCCTATGTCTGTGAGTACAATCACTTTCGTATTTTCATGACTTCAAATCTCTGGTTCAAACCAGATTTTCCACCTCTGTTCATTTTTTAATATAAACTTAGTTATTTCTGGTTGAATCCGTCAGATCTCTTTACATCTGAAGGGTTTAATGTTTGTTTGGTATTTTTCTTTAAGATTTTTTCTGTTTTTACTATTATTGTCAACCGATTTTATTTTTTCCTAAAATCTAGGGTTTCGATTTTTCTAAGAGATTTCTGCAAAATGTTTTAAACATTTAGGCATTTTATAACTCTGGTTTTCTTCTTTGCTTTTTTCGACTGATTTTACTGGAGCTTCATCTCTACGGCTTTACACCTTATGATTTTCAATTATCTGACTGTTGGTTATAATGGTTTGCCCGCTTACCTAGCTCTATCAATTAACGTATTAATTGATTTACCTGCCTAATTAGGATTTGAAATTGTTCTTCCCGTTTAAACTTATATTTCCTTATAGGATTTTTACTCGTCCTTTCTTTATGTGTGATTAATAATTGGTACTACCTCCCTTAATTCCTCTACTGGTCCGATTTCTGTGTTTTAATTGATCTTTGGACTTACTACTTACCTTATTTAAATCTCAATCTTGACAGCTGATTTACTCCGTGTGAGATTCTCCTTAATTTAAGGGATACTTACTTAATTTTGCTTATTAATTGATTCATGTTAGCCCTAATTGACTGACTAATTGATCTTTTTGCCTTATTTGTATGCAATTGATTTCCTTCCTTATTTGTTTGTTCTATTATATTCTATAAAAGTCTTTCATTGTTCTGACACAAAAAAAATAGAAAGACAGAAACACACGCACATTCTTGCTCTTATTCACCACACTCTCCATTGCAATTCTTTTTGTTACTTGTGTTTGGTGCACTGTCTAGCCGGCTGAAAGCCAAGGCTAGGCTCTTGGATCCTATTTGCTTCACTTTCCTGTTGCTATCTCTTAACTGGTATGTCTCCACTCCTGCTATCATTCAATATGCTATGTAATTAGACTTATGTTCTTCTTGTCTACTGCTTTTAAACAGCATGTCTATCTCTGTTATCATGTCCTATTCAATATGCTATCTGCTGTAGATATCAACATGCCTTTGTTTGCCCTTATGTTTTTGTTAACTAGCATGCTTCAACTCCTGTGAATTTTTCATGTCCAATATGTTAGTATGTTTAATACACTTTAGCATGCTTCTGTTTGATCCATGATACTTATTTACCCATTTCTCAACTAGCATGCCCCAATCCCTATCCTGTTTTTATGTGTTTTAACAGGTTCCTAATTAATTCATAATTTCTATGCTCTCAACTGTTGTTACCTTTTCTGTATGACTGTCTGAGCAGTAACTAGATCCCAACATGTTGTTCTCTATTTAATATATGCCCATACGCTCACCTAGTAATAGCTAATGAACTAAGTCAATCCCAGGCAATGTGAAACCATGTTGGAATTGATTGTTACTCTGTTCTTTGACCATTGGGGTTCATGTCTGAACTCCATCTGCTAAATATGTTTCTGCTTATAGTCCTTGTGATCTGGTAATTTGTTTTTATTCACTTCTAAAAATCCAAATTGCTTTCTTTCCTAAATGTCACGACCTGAATTTCTCACCCTCAGGAGCCGTGATGGCACCTACTAATGTGAGCTAGGCAAGCCAAACCTTTGATCTAATTACTTCATTAACCGATTATTTATTTAAAATAAATATAAGGCGATAACATGAAAACAGCGGAACTTTAAATAATTAAGCGGAAGATAACAATTAAATATCTGAAATCTGCATCTATTACAACTCTTAAAACCTAGAGCACCCAAAACCTGGGGTCACAGTGTCACAGACGGTCTAAGATTTACTACATACAAAGTCTGAAAAAAATGACAATACACTATTTCTGAATAAAAGGAAAATGAAATAGGAAATAGGAATAGAGGAGACGCCATGGCCTGCGGACGCCTGCAGGTCTACTTTGGATCTCCGCGTGGACTGAAGGTAGCCTCCGCACTACGGTCCAAAAGCTGCTCTGGGATCTGTACATAATGTAGAGTGTAGTATCAACACAACCGACCCCATGTGCTGGTAAGTGTCTAGACTAACCTCGGCGAAGTAGTGACGAGGCTAGGACAAGACTACTAAATAAACCTATGCAGTTATATAATATACAGCGGAAAGTAAAGTAGAATAAACAAATAAAGATGGGAAGGCAAAACATGCTTCGAGGAAAACAGGTAAAATAGAATATCAAGAGAACTATAAAGAAATCAAAATCCAACCACTAACAAGAATAAAGAAAAAAAAGGCAGATTTCACTTTCTTTTCACATCTTGTTACAGGCGTGCAACCCGATCCCATTTCCTGTATCTCGTGGCAGGCGTGCCACCCGCTCCCATTTCATATATCTCGTGGTAGGCATGCTACCTGCTCCCATTTTATTATATCTTATGGTAGGCGTACCACCCGCTCCCATTTCATTATATCTTGTGGTAGGCGTACCACCCGCTAACATTTCATTATATCTTGTCGTAGGCGTACCACCTGCTCCCAGTTACAAGCCAACAATAACCACAAGGAATACCAGCAAGGGAACAAGAGCAACATAACAGCTTCCCGGCAAGGGAACAATGATATTTCAACAACATCCCGGCAAGGGAACAATAATATCAAACAAACATCCCGGCAAGGGAACAATAATATCAAACAAACATCCCGGCAAGGGAACAATACTATCAAAACAAACATCCGGCAAGGGATCACTAATATCAAACAAACATCCTGGCAAGGGAACAATAGTTATAATAACATATGAAGTGCAATAAACCACAACGGAGTCATAACAATTATAATACAAGACTCAAGGGCATGCTTGATACCAATGTATACATACTCATCACCATGCCTATACGTCGTACTCCACAATTAACATGTAGCAAATAAGACACATTTCTTAATCCCTCAAGCTAAGGTTACACCAAACACTTACCTCGATACCACGAACACAATTCACGATTCAACTATAGCTTTACCCCTTTATTCCACCACCAATTCGCTCGTATCTAGTCACAAGTTACTTAATTACATCAATAAATGCTAAATGAATCAACTCCAATGCATGAAAATGAATTTTCTAAACTTTTACCCAAAAAGTCAAAAATCACCCCTGACCTCACATGGTCAAAATTCGAGGTTCGAACAAAAGCCCGATTACCCATTCCCCCACGAACCCAAATATATGATTTGTTTTGAAATCGGACCTCAAATCGAGGTCCAAATCCCCAATTTTTGAAAAACCTAGGTTCTACCGAAAACACCCAATTTCCCCCATGAAAATCATTAATTTTAAGTTGAAATCATGTTAAAAGAAGTTAATAATTGAAGGAAATGAGTTAGAATTAACTTACAATTGATTTGGAAGAAGAGTTGTTCTTGGAAAATCGCCCAAAGGAGTTTGTGTTTTGAAAAGATGTGAAAAATGAGTTTAAAATCGTCTATGTATAAAAGTTACAGGTCTCAGATGTGGGAATTGCGAACAGGGGTTCGCAATTGCGAACCCCGACCTCTGCTAGCTTGGGAATTGCGAAACAGGGCTCGCATTTGTGAACCCACTTTCGCATTTGCGATCAACATGTCGCATTTGCGACTTGGGAATTGCGACCACAACATCGCATTTGCGATCACCGGCCAAATGAGAAACTTCGCAATTGCGAAGATAATCTCGCATTTGCGAGAGGGAGCTGGCCTGGGATTTCTTCGCAATTGCGACAAGCCTCTCGCATTTCCAATATCGCATTTGCGAGCCAGGCTTCGCAAATGTGAAACCTGCAGGCCTGTTATGCACAGCTAAAAACCTTCAATTTTCTAAGTTAAAAATGCACCACGTGGCCTATCCAAAACTCACCCGAGCCCTCAGCGTTATAACCCAAATATACACACAACCTCAAAAACATCCTACGGACTTATTCGTGTAATAAAATCACTAAAATAACATCATTAACATCGAATTAAACCTCAAGATCAATGAAATTTTTCAAACCTTCTTTAAACATCAAATTTTGCATTTAAAGTCCGAATCACGTCAAACAGATTCTGTTTCTTACCAAACTTCACAGAATTATCTTAAATCATATATAAGACCTGTACCGGGTGCTGGAACAAAAATACGGGCTCGATACCAACACGTTCTAATCAAAATTCATTTCCAAACATTATGAACAATTTCGATTCCGGGCATACGCTCAAGTCCCACATTTTCCTACGGACCCTCCAGGACCGTCAAATCATGGGCCCGTGTCCGTTTACCCAAAACGTTGGCCGAAGTCAAAGTAATTCATTTTATAGTCATTTTTCACAGATTTTCATATTTAGGCTTTCTGGCTACACGCCCGAACTGTGCACACAAATCAAGGTGACACTAGAAGAGGTTTTTAAAGCCTCATAATGCAAAATTCATTTTAAAACAAGTGATGACCTTTTGGGTCATCACACTAAAACTACTTCTTACTTTTTTATATACTATTTTTCAACTCCTACTCTTAGCTATCTAGGGTCCTGCCACCCCCGGTGTGAGCACTGCTTTGGGTCCATGAGAATCCTCTAAACTATGACACATTAGGGCTAATTTTCCAATCCTTTGTGAATTTTGTTGAATATCTAATTCTGGTGTTAGCATTGCCCGTTGTCCCTGAGGCCTTTAGGAACTGTGACACACCAGGAATCGGTTTTATGTGTTATGGACGGGTTACCACTATGCTCAGAGGTGCTATATTTGAAGGCTTAGTTTCAGGTTGATGTTGGGCCTATGAAGGCTCCCTATAGTACAATGATTTTCATTATGTAATTCATCTATATTGGTAATAATCTTTGTAAAAACAGATATTTGGGCTATTAGTAAAGCTGAGAGGGATTATTATATATCTTTGTTGGGATCGGGTAGAAATCATGCCAATAGGGTTGTTGTGATTATTTATATGTAGTAGAAATCATGCCTTTAGGTTGCTGTAATGATTGTCTACTCATATACATTAGAAACCATGTCTATAGGACTTAATCTCATTCTTTAAAATCCTGAATTTTCATACTTTGCATCACTAGAAATCCTGCTTCTAAGGCGTTTCTCAATTCTGCATCAAAATTCATGTTCATGCATATCCTCAAGTCTCAATGTGTATTAGAAACCATGCCTATAGGATCTTTTTTGGGAGTTATCAATTAAGTATAACATTCTACTCACTTAGACATCCTATCCATAGGAAATTATGTTTAAAATCAGTTTTGACAATTTAGATATCATGGCTATAGGGAACGTGTATAAAATCAGTTTTCTATGTCATGAAATAACACTTGTGATCAGTTTCAGCACTTAGAAAGAATGCATGTTGGGTCTAAAGGATAAAATCTGCCTGAAATCTACCTGTTAAATCACTGGTTTATAAAATTATGGTCTGATTAACGTTTAGATACCATGTGCATAGGATTCTTCCAGTTATCACTTAGGCAAGCCTGCAGGACAATTAAATTCTGGGTTTAAAATTGTGATTTCCTTGTTGTTTGAAATGTACTCAGATTCAGTAAGTGATAAAAAATCATTAGGCAAACTGATAGTTACTCACTGCCTCGCCTAAATAAAACTGAAGTATACTTTGTTTGTACTCATTTAGATATCTTACCTATAGGACTCCTAAAATTATAAAAATTGTCTGTTGAATGTCATGCACTTGTTTTGTCTATTTTTGGAGGTAAATATGAGCCCTCTTAATTGCATCTTCATGTGATAGTCCTATTTGACTTTTGTTTGTCACTTAGTTTTCTCCTTTTAAACAACATAGGTGAGTCTAGAACCACCTTAAATAGAGGTCCTAAACACCTCCAAGGCCACAGGTAAGGGATGGGTAGTGCACGCATAGGATACATATTCGATGCTGTTAGAATGCTTAGGTAATGATTAAGGGGAGGGTAACCGGGTAGTAAAGTATAAGATGACCTCTGCGCTAATGCTATGTGTAGCACCCCAATTTGGGGACGATTACCAAGTATTGCACAGAAGTGATCCTATAGGCTAAAAATCTAGGACCCCTTTACTCCTTGTTTTTAAAGTAATATCTGTTTGTTTATCTGCTTATAAGACTAATTCGCTTAAATTGAGTTTGGCCTAGACCCACCATTGTGGACCTCGAGGGGTGCCTAACACCTTCCCCTCAAGGTAATTTCGAGTCCTTACCTAATCTCTGGTAATATAAACTAGTACATGAGTTATTTGTTCTAGGTGCCCTAATGCACCTTAATCCGTTAGGTGGCGACTCTTCAAATCTCATACCCAATTCCCAAAAGGAAAGGAGTTGTCCCCAAAATGTAGAAACCTAGACTCCGCAAGAAAAAAGGGGGTGTGACAACATGGCAACTCTGTTGGGGATTTTAGGCTCTTACCATAACGAACTTGATTTTGTGAATTAGTCTTAAGCATGCTTTATTTTTTTTAATACATGTGCACCCTCTCCATATCACCCTTATTTGGATTTAATTGCCTATTTTTTTAAGCATTTATGATTTCCTTTATTACAGAAACTAACTTGTCTACTTGTTTTCTTTCTTAAACGTCTTTCAGTTATTAAATACCACATTTATCATTTTTAACGTGCAAATACGTGACAACATGCTATTTATTGTTGCATAAATCATGCTCGACATCGTATTCCACTCGTGCGTAATCAATCCTATAACAACGCTTGATGAGTGTTTGCGTTCTTCCTATATATCACTCTTTTAAAATTCGGAAAGGCGTATTTAGGGTAAAACTAGTCGATCAGCGGTGCAGTCTACGGTTTCGTGCCTTTCCCCCTCAAGTTGTCCACTTGAGGGTACCAGTCTAGACTTCTCTAGAAACCTTACTCTGATTAATTGTACATGCATCATGGTCGAACCTAGCCGGGTTAATATGTTGTGTACATAATAACCCTTTAAGACAAGCCTCGTCCAAAAGTCCATCGGGTTTTTTATAATCCTAACGTACGCAACCACGATTATGTGCATTAATTTTTGAGAAATAAGTGTTAATATGCTAATCATTGTTGTATAAATAGTCGGATATGGAGGGGGAAAGAGCCTAACCATATTTATTTTGTAGAAAATGAGGCATGAGGTCCCCAGGTTCGGCATGGTCCGTAACATACCACCATTGTTGCTAGATTGGTGGGAGGATCTTCTACTAAGTGATAAGAATCATGTGAAAAGGGTCTTGGGAAATTTACCTTCTCTATTGGTCCTTCAGCCAAACAACATGTTGATCGAAGCTGCCACAATGTTCTAGGACAAAGAAAGACCCGTGTTTCGCTTTGGAAACATAGAAAAGACCCCTCTCTTAGAAGAAATAGGAGGATTTGCTGGGCTACCTTGGGATAGTCCTGATTTATTGGTATCGAAAAATCTCTCTATTATGGGGGTTTCTGAAGATGATGGGACTAAATAAGAATGATGACTTGGAGTGCCTGAAAAATCCCTACATACCCTTCAACTTCCTCTATGAACGATACAGTCATAGCAGATCTTATCATATCTTCGATAACGAATTTTCCATTACTTCCTTAGGTTGGATCTATTGCAGGGTTTTTGTGTTCATTGTCGGTTTCTTGGGTATGTTAGTATTCCCGATCCAAGGGGATAGAATCCACACCAAACTGGCCATGGCAGCAAAAACCTTTATGAATGGGATCGAGGGGAAAACATATACCATTTCCCTATGATCATAGCAGACATATAATGGGCCTTAGGTCGCTGTTAGAGGGATACAAATACTTCAAAGGTTATAATCTGTTGTTACATGTTTGGATGTTAGAGCATCTCCAAAATGGTCAATACCGTCAAGAGCTTCCACGAAGGCCGTGGAATGATCACATAGCTTTCCATCATCCTAAGAGAATAACTTATATCCCAGATGGGTTTGCTCAACCCGAAAATGCTATAGGGTGGGCGCAATTTTTCAGCAATCTGACTGAGGATCAGGTTCAATAGATGTTCGAATGGTTCCCTACCGACGAGTTCATCATCAGATCTAAGGATGTTCCATACTTGGTACTGATCGAGTTAAGGGGCATATACCCTTATGCTCCCCTCAGGGTTATGAGACAGGCAGGCAGGAAGCAGGTCATACCACGGGTTGCTAAAATGAGTCACTACAGTGCAAATTTTTAGGATGACGATGTCCCATACAAATGTGAAGCTCAGCACATGTGACATTTGAAAATTATCATGGAAAAGGACACCATCGAGCCAGATCGATATCACGCTAGTCATGTGTACCTTTAGCCATCATGGTTAGAGGATAACATAGCAGGAATATTCGAGCCAAGGGTTGGTCCAGGAAATAGGATTATAGATGAAGTTGCCGAAGCACAGGTGAAATATAACAAACTGCGCAAAAGAGTTCACGAGTCCGAGGCCGAGCACCTAGAGTGACACAAGATCGACATGGAACTAATCAATGAATGGAGAGAGAGGGTTGTTAAATCCAGTGAAAATTTGGAATCTGGAGTTCAGTCTGATGGAATTGGAGGGAAAAATGAGGAAGAGAGTCACCGATTGCCAGAACACTGAAGGAAGTGAAGGAGGACATTTAGCAAAGGCATACCTACTGCTAAACCTGCGCGAACTGGGGAATCTGATCGACAAGAGCATCCAGTCAGGAGAAGGTCCTTCTGGGACCAAGTAGATTAGATTTATTTGCCCTTTTCAAATGTAATAAGGCCAAGTGTCATTGGTGACTTATCTTATTTAGTGTCGTTTTAGATTCATCTATTTTTACATTAATGAAATGAGCAATTATTGGCACTGAAATTCTCCAAATCTATTTGTCGCTAGGCCTATCTCTGGCACAACAAAGCTCCAAAATTAGGACGCGAATTTACATTCCCACAATATGTGTTTAAATACTGCAAATATTTTAGAATCATTACTGACTTGTTTACCTTTTGTTTTTCTTTATTTTGTTATTCCTATCCCCTAAGGTTGGTTTGCACATACTGGCATCATCAGCATATCACACCAGATCTAGAGGCCCTCCACCTCCTCTTCCTCCAAGTAATCCAAAAAGTAGAGGAAAAGTTAAGATGGATGATTTGAGTGGTATCCAAAAAGAAAATGCTGAGAATATTAAAACTTCAAACGGTCGGAGTACTCCAGCCCAGAATGATTTGGTTTTACGATTAGAGCAAAAAATACTGGAGTTACAAGGATAACTCGAGCAGGTACACAACTTGGCAAACCTCTCCCTCACTCTGAACGTCCCAGACGTTAACCAACAAAAGGCTCAAACCCCAGCACCTCCTCAAAATACACCAAACCAACATCCACAAAATGCTCCCGCACACCATCAATACACCACACCACCTCAAAATCCCAATCCTCTACCGATACCAACTCCTCTACAACACCATCATCAACCAACCCAGTACCCACAAACGACTACCTATCACACTCCTCAAAACACACCACAACCTATTCTCGATCCTCAACAATCAACCAACGACCACCACTACACCAAAATCCCTGGCACTCACCAAAACAACCCCATATATGTGGAAACCCTACCTCACTCCACTCAACCAATCTCCTATACACCAAAATCCACTGAGAAGGACCTGCTCATCAAGAACATGGCCGAGGAACTCAAGAAGTGGACAAGTCGCATTCAGGGTGTTGAAGGAGGTAAAGGGATAGAAGGCCTGAACTACAAGGATTTATGCATACAACCAGAAGTGGAATTGCCGAAGGGTTACAAACCTCCCAAGTTTGAAATGTTTGGCGGAACAGGTGATCCCAAAGTTCATTTGAGAACTTATTGTGACAAGCTCGAAAGGATGAAAAGATTTAGATGAAGCTCTTCATGAGAAGTCTTACTGGAGATGTCATGTCCTGGTACATAAGCTATAATCCTAAGAAATGGGCCAATTAGGCGAGCATGGAATCGGACTTTATAGACCGTTCAGGTTCAATACGGAAAATGCACCAGATGTCTTCTATATCCAGAACCTAAAGAAGAAGCTAACTGAGACTTTTCGCGAGTATGCTACTAGGTGGAGGTCAGAAGCAGCCAAAGTCAAACCAGCATTAGACGAGGAACAGATGAACAAGTTCTTTGTCCAGGCATAGGACCCACAGTATTATGAAATTCTAATGGTTATTGAGAATCATAAGTTCTCCGATATCATCAAACTCGGACAAAGGATTAAAGAGGGTATTAAGAGCAGAATGGTGAAAACTTTTGAGGCACTGCAGGCCACGAACAAAGCATTGCAATCAGGTGGCATATCAAAGAAGAAAGAAGTAGGGGCAGTAATGGTGGCCCAAGGACCAAAATCTCTACTCACAAACCAAACACCTCCACCTACATACCAACTCTCACCTCTTAGATACTCTCAACCCGCCACTGCCTATCACACTTATAACACCTATCCAGCCTACTATCATTCACCTCCAACTCGCCCAAATTACTAGAAACCCCGACCTAATTTTGATCACAAATCACCCAGACAATACATTGCCATTGCTGAACCCATCGACTAGTTGTACGAAAGATTGAAGGCTACTGGTTATGTCACCCATATTCCTGTTGTGGCAATGGAGAATTCATCTCAATGGGTCAACCCGAATAAAACAAGTGCATATCATTCCGGTATGAAGGGGCACACCATTGATGAGTGTCGAATGTTGAAAGATAAGATTCAGACATTGATTGATAACAAGGTCATATGGGCGAAGGAAGTTGCACCCAACGTCCGCAACTATCCTCTTCCAGATCATAGAGGCGAATGGGTCAATGTGATAGAAACTGATGAGGAGTGGGATCCCGAGGGATCGATTGGACTTATCAAAGAAGGCGATGATCCTAAGAAGCCCATAGTCAAGCTTAATCCTATTGTGGTCCAGGTACAGCCGCTAGTTGAGGTTGAGGTAACCGCATCGGTTCCATTTGAGGCAGAAGTAACACCACCTGCAGCCACACCTATTCCATTTGAGGTAGAAGTGGACACACCTTTCACAGTGATAGTAGCAACTACACCTTCTTTCAAGTCCAACACTATACCTTGGGATTACGTTGCCGAAGCTAGGCAAAAGGGAAAAGAAAATATGGAAGAATCTGATGTCGTATAAGGGATGACCAGAACTAGAAGGATCTATACACCTGAAAATTTGGGAGGATCAAGCAAGGAGGCTGCTACCAAACAACCTATCATTGAAACTGGACCAGACAATCTTTGGAGGAAAGTACAGGCAAGGGAATACTCTGTCATCGATCATTTAAACAAGACCCCCCCCCCCCCAGATATCCATCCTGTCACTATTGCAAAATTCAGAGGCGTATAAGAATGCTCTGATAAAGGTATTGAATGAAGCTTATGTGCCCAACAATATCACTAGTGGAGAAATGGCCAACATGGTAGGGCAAGTACTGGAGAGTTACAAGATCACCTTCCACGAGGATGAACTACCGCCTGAAGGGTTAAGTCACAACAGGGAACTGCATATCACAGTACAGTTTGAAGACAAATTCATTGACAGGGTCCTAATAGATGGAGGTTCAAGCCTCAACATTTGCCCATTGACTACTCCGAAAAGGTTGGGCAAAGATTCTCATGAGATACAGGCAGGAAGCATGAACGTGAAAGCATTTGATGGGTCTCAAAGCGCCACAATTGGGGAGATTAACCTTTTTCTGTAGATGGGACCAACTTGGTTCGATGTTGAGTTCCAAGTACTAGACATATCAGCTACATACAATCTTCTATTGGGTCGACCTTGGATACATGCCGCTGGTGTCGTGGCTTCCACGCTACACCAGGCCGTGAAGTTTGAATGGAACCATCAGGAGGTAATCATTCATGGAGATGGAAGTAACCCCATTTACACCAGTCAAACTATCCCGATTATCGAGAATAGAAGAAGGCTGGATGGAGAGACTTATCACCACATTGAACATGTCAACGTAACTGAGAAGGACAAGTGGTAAAGTAACAAAATAGAAAGCATACTGGCATGGTCTACGTATGAACTCGACAAAGGACTTGGGAAGGATCTCCAGGGCATTACCAAGTCGATACAGTTGAAACATCACGGCACAACTTTTGGGTTGGGATATCCATACACCTAGTAGGAATATGATGATTGGTTGCCTCCATAGAATGGTCCTTATTACCCTCTCGAGCAGCCAGTACCACACTTAAGTCAGACTTTTCACCAAGCTGATACAATATGGGGATCTGCAGAGGAAGAATCTTTGGCTGGGCTGAGAAACTTGATCCTAGAAGACGAGAATATGGATTGAAATGTGGTAATTGAGGAGGAGGAGGAAGATGAAGAAGGATTCACCATTCAGACTATGGAGAAGGGAGTTATTCTCAAGAATTAGACTGCCACACCATCTCGGACCCGCCGAGTTCCTAGGTAGCTTGGTAATTAGCCTGATTCATTTTATAGCCATGCTAGGCATTTAAGATATACTCAGTAATTTTTGTTTAAAAGATGCATTTTATTTCAAAATAATCACTCGAGTCATCGAGCCGTACTTGTTTTGGATATTTTCAAATTTAATCAATGCATTGCTATTTATTATTCATTATTATCTTTCACATTTATTTTCTATAACATAATTATTACTTTTCCCGATGAACCGATGACTATGACATGTAATGAGACAATGCAACATAAGGATAGTGACTCAGAAGAAGAGGATGAAATACCTGAGGAAATTGTCAGAGAGGTTGAGAACTATGAGAACAAACCTAAGTCCAACCTGGACGAAACCGAAGCAATCAATTTGGGAGACGCCGAAACCGTCAAGGAGACTCACATAAGCTTTCACTTATCACCATTCGAGAAGGAAGAGTATATTCGTTTCCTGAAGGGATATGAGGATACCATTGCATGGTCATATGATGATATGACCGGTTTGAGTACATCCATAATGGCTCACAAGTTGCCTACCAATCCAATGTGTTCGCCAGTAAAGCAAAAACTCAAAAAGTTCAAACCAGACATGAATCTAAAAATCAAGGAAGAAGTCACCAAGCAGATTAAAGCTAAGGTTCTCAGAATAGTTGAGTACCCAACCTGGTTAACCAACATTGTACCGGTTCCGAAGAAAGATAAGAAGGTCAAGGTACGTGTTGACTATTGGGATTTAAACAGAGCAAGTCCCAAGGATGATTTTCCACTACCAAATATACACATCCTAATCAACAATTGCGCCAAGCATGAACTCCAATTCTTTGTAGATTCCTTCGCGGGATATCACCAGATATGGATGGCTGAAGAAGACGTGGAGAAAATAACTTTCATTACACCGTGGGGAGTATATTTCTACAAGAGATGATGCCATTTGGTCTAAAGAATGTTGGGGTTGCTTACATGAGAGCCATGACAACCATCTTCCATGATATGATACACAAGGAAATAGAGGTGTATGTTGATGACATCAACATCAAATCCAAGAGGGTTTAGGATCACATAGCAGGATTGAAAAAGTTCTTTGATATGCTAAGGAGGTACAATCTAAAACTGAACCCCGTAAAATGTGCATTCAGGGTTCCCGTAGAAAAGTTGTTGGGATTCATCATCAGCCACCGAAGAATCGAGTTGGATCCGTCCAAAGTTAAGGCTATCCAAGAACTACCACCACCAAAGAGCAAAAAGGACATGACGAGCTTCCTAGGATGCCTCAACTACATCAGCCGATTCATAGCACAGTCCACGGTAATATGTGAACCCATCTTCAAAATGTTGAGGAAAGATGCTGAAACCAGTAGGATCGAGGATTGTCAGAAGGCTTTTGACAAAATCAAAAAATACATGTCTACGTCGCCGGTCTTAGTCCTGCCAGAACCTGGTAGACCGTTGCTACTATATCTGTCTATATTATATGGAGCTTTCTGATTTGTTTTGGGACAACATAACGAGACGGGAAGAAAGAAGCAAGCCATATACTACTTGAGTAAGAAGTTCACACCTTATGAGGCACGATACTCTCTACTGGAATGCACTTGTTGTGCTCTGACATGGACACCTCAGAAATTGAGGCATTACTTTTATGCCTATACTACATACCTCATATCAAGGATGGATCCTCTGAAGTACATCTTTCAGAAGCCCATGCCAACCGGGAAGTTAGCCAAGAGGCAAATATTGTTGAGTGAGTTCGATATTATCTATGTAACTCATAAAACAGTCAAAGGACAAGCGTTGGCAGACCATCTTGCTAAAAATCCTGTAGGAGGAGAGTACGAACCACTAAAACGTATTTTCCTGACGAAGAAGTGTCATTCATAGGAGAGGACATTGTTGAAGCCTACGACGGTTGGAGAATGTTCTTCGATGGGGCTGCAAACTTCAAAGGGGTGGGCATTGGAGCAGTTTTGGTATCAGAAACAGGTCAACATTACCTGGTATCCGCAAAGCATAGGTTTCCATGCACTAATAATATGGCGGAATATGAGGCTTGCATCATGGGGCTCAATTTGGCCATCGATATGAATATACAAGAGTTGCTAGTAATTGGCGATTCGGATCTTCTAGTACATCAGGTTGAAGGAGAATGGGCTACAATAAACCCAAGATACTACCATACTTGTATCATGTGCAGGAATTGATGAAGAGATTTCAAAGATAGAATTCAAACATATGTCCAGAATTCAAAATGAGTTTGCCGATGCACTGGCCACCTTGTCATTTATGATACAACATTCGGATAAGAATTTCATCGATCCCATCCCGGTGAGGAAACATAATCAACCGGCTTACTGTGCTCATGTTGAAGAAGAAATGGATGGAAAACCTTGGTTCCACGACATCAAAGAATATTTGGTGAAAGGAGAATATCTGGAACAGGAAAACCATACCCAGAAATGCACACTACGGAGGTTGTCCAATCACTTCTTTCAAAGTGGAGGAACCTTGTATAGAAGAACTCCTGATCCGGGGTTGTTAAGGTATGTTGACGCAAAGGAGGCTTCTAGATTGCTTGAGGAGATACATGCCGAAACTTGCGGACAACATATGAACGGTTTTGTTCTAGCCAAAAAGATACTTAGAGCTGGATATTTTTAGATGACCATGGAAATAGATTGCATCAGGTACGTACAAAAATGTCACCAATGCCAGGTACATGCAGACATGATAAAGGTACCACCAAACGAGCCCAATGCAACAGGTGCACCTTGGCATTTCGCTGCCTGGGGAATGGATGTCATCAGTCCAATCGAGCCCACTGCTTCTAACGGGAACCGGTTCATTTTGGTGGCCATGGATTACTTCACCAAATGGGTAGAGGCTGCATTCTACAAAGCTATAACCAAGAAAGTCATCGCCGATTTTGTCAAAGATCGTATTGTTTGCTAATTCGGGGTTCCTGAGTCCATTATCACTGAGAATGCCGCCAACCTCAATAGTGACCTCATGAAAGCCATGTGTGAAACCTTCAAAATCAAGCACAAAAACTCTACAACATACAGGCCTCAAATGAATGGAGTTGTGGAAGTTGCCAACAAGAACATCAAGAAGATACTGAGGAAGATGCTAGAAAATCACAAACATTGGCACGAGAAGTTACCCTTTGTCCTATTGGGATACCACACTATGGTCCACACATCAACTGGGGAAACTCCCTTTTTACTAGTTTATGGTACCGAGGCTGTCATTCTAGCCGAGGTAGAAATTCCTTCTTTAAGGATCATACAGGAAGTTGAACTCAGTAATGCAAAATGGATAAGGAGTTGCTACGAGCAACTAGCCCTCATAGATGGATAAAGAATGAATGTAGTATGTCACAGTCAGCTTTATCAGAATAGAATGTCCAGAGCTTTCAACAAAAGGGTCAGACCAAGACAATTCGCATTGGGGCAGCTGGTGCTGAAGCGGATCTTCCCACATCAGGATGAAGCCAAAGGGAAATTTTCACCCAACTGACAAGGTCCTTACATGGTTCACTGGGTGCTAATAGTAGGAGCACTCATACTTGCAGAAATGGACAGAGAAGTTTGGCCAAAACCTATCAATTCAGATGCGGTCAAGAGATACAACGTTTAAGATTGTTTACATTCATTCACCTGATATAACTGAACTACGCTTGACCTGATTCCCATTTAAGAGGGGATATGTAGGCAGCCATGTGAGTTCGGTCATATCTTAATAAAATTTTCATTTTCCCAGAACCATAAACTGGGGCAGAATTTTGAGGAGGACCCTCAAAACTCCGGAACAAGTCCAACCGATGCCATCATATGCCAGACAGTCAGAAATTGATTAAGTAACTAGGGCAGAATTTTGGGAAGAATTCTCAAAATTTCGGAGTAGATCCAACAAACTTCGTTGCACTCAGAACGGCCGAAGGATCAAAATGGGGTAGAATTTTAAGGAGGACCCTCAAAATTCTAATGTAAGGAAGCCACAATGTCTCTAAAAGTGTCAGAGTCATTAGTTCATGTAATTTACTTGATATCATATACCAGTCAATAAGTACATATTTTTCGAAAATCTTATTTCTGTGACAGCCATGTGTTACCCAGGGTAACTCGAGCAGGGTCTCTAGAGCAAAGCAAAGCAAAACAAGCAGGCAAGGGCACGAACCAACCTCCCCTACAAAACTCATGATTTTTCTTTGGATGCAGTCACAATGTACATAACAGGAGTATTCACAAATATACACATATCAAAGTCACTATCCCCATAACAATCAGGCCACGAGATGCAAATATACCTCCAGCTAAGAAATATTCTACTCTTATTTGTTACTTGTTCACTGCATAAGACTAAGCATTGCCTTCTCTTTGCATGAGACTAAGCCTTGTCTCAAATCTTACATAAGGCTAAGCCCTGCATCGACATTTGCATAAGGCTAAGCATTGCCTTCTCTTTATATGAGACTAAGCCTTTTCTCAAATCTTGCATGAGGCTAATCCTTGCCTCCACTTTTTCATAAGGCAAAGTATTGCATTCTCTTTGTATGAGACTAAGCCTTGTCTCAAATCTTGCATGAGGCTAAGCCCTGCCTCCACTTTTGCATAAGGCTAAGCATTGCCTTCTCTTTGCATGAGATTAAGCCTTGTCTCAAATCTTGCATGAGGCTAATCCCTTCCACCACATTTTCATAAGGCTAAGCATTTCCTTCTCCTTGCATGAGACTAAGCCTTGTCTCAAATCTTGCATGAGGCTAAGCCCTGCCTCCACATTTGCATAAGGCTAAGCATAGCCTTCTCTTTGCATGACACTAAGCCTTGTCTCAAATCTTGCATGAGGCTAAGCCCTGCCTCCACTTTTGCATAAGGCTAAGCATTGCCTTCTCTTTGCATGAGACTAAGGCTCATCTCAAATCTTGCGTGAGGCTAAGACCTGCCTCCATATTTGCATAAGGCTAAGCATTGACTTCTTTTTGCATGAGACAAAGCATTGTCTCAAATCTTACAGGAGGCTAAGCCCTGCCTCCACATTTGCATAAGGCTAAGCATTGCCTCTCTTTGCATGAGACTAAGACTTGTCTCAAACCTTGCATGAGGCTAAGCCATGCCTCCGTATTTGCATTAGGCTAAGCACCGCCTTCTCGTGAGACTAAGCATTGTCTCCCTCTACATAAGTGTTGCTCTACTTTCAATTTGCATTATCTTCTTCTCTCGGGGCTAAGCTCTGCCCCCAAAACTCTGCACGAGGCTAAGAGTTGCCTTGTTATTACCTTTGGTATCATGTCTCTACACTCCATGGGCTGATGTATAGCCAACTTGTCCAAAGGCGTCATAGTCCGAAGGCATCATCCTCACAGCCTGAAGACACCTTTTCATGGCCTGAGGATCTCTCAATACTAAAAATCATTATTCAAAGGCACCATGGTTCAGAGGCACTATTTTCATGGCCCGAGAATGTCATTTCATGGCCTGCGAATCTCTTATCTCATGATTCATGGCCCCGGACATCATGGTCTAAGGACGTCATCTTCACTGTCCAAAGACAATCTTTCATGGTCCAAAGGGAACTTGCATCATGTTTAAATTCTCGCAATACTCTATATACCCGCATGCATTGTGTTTTAATTTTTTGGGTAACCCAAGAAGTAATCGTTCTACAAACAGGAACAACCATCGCTCCGATTTCCGTTCATACCCTTCCGGTTTTCATTTGTGCCTTACCATTATTTTAAACTTAATCGACTCCCATCAATTACTCGCCTTTACCCTACGACCGTTCAGATACCTACCTTGTGATACACCCATTATACTTCAGACTCATAATCATAACTCCACATAAACCCATCCGATATTACCCTTCACAAACGAACCTTTTCTGAAACTTGCTATCATTCCTATAACAAATCCAACAGCCTCATTCACCGTTGGATCCAGAAATACACATGACCTGATTCCTATAAAACCAGGGATATGTAGGTAGCTCAGAGACCAGGATTCGGCCTCTATTTTTCAGAACATCCCATTCGGTCAAAATCAGTCATCATTTCTTTACCCGAAAACTCTTTCATACTTCCCGGGTAAAGAGGGGCAGTTGTTCATACCCAATATTTCTCTCATATATTTTAAAAATGCATATATACTTCCAAAATAGTGCATGAGCATAAACCAGCATTTTCCATAATTTTATGTAATTTTAAAAGGATTTTAACTAATTTGTTCTACCATTTTATTATCCAAATAATTACTAGTTGCATCACAAACGGGTTTATGATACTTTTATTTCTTAATTTTATTATTTTATATTTATACTAAGCTTTAATTATTTCATGAATAGCTACATGGGTTATAGTTGCAATAACTTTGCAATAATGGCCCATGTGTGCATAATTACTTTATTTCACAAGAAAATAACCTTTTGTATTTTTATAATATTAAGTCATTATTGTAAATAATTTTTATTCATAAAAGTCATTTTATCATTTAATTAACTATTTTTTATAAATTATTTTATTAATTAATTGGGTAGATAAATAATATCCCTTTTTCCTTAATCATTTTCGGACCTAACCCAATTACACCATCCCAATTACTTAAAATCCTAGCCCAATCCACCTCAGCCCAAACTAAATAACCCTTACCCGACCCAGAACCTCCTCTAATTGCGATTGTTGATCTCTGAGATCAACGGTCCACGTTATCCCTTTCCTTTTTTAATCCGACGACCCCCAAAACCCTACCCATTCTCTCAATTACGCCACCTTTGAATCCTCTCCTCCTCTCTTCTCTTTTATATTCTCTCAAACCCTAGAGTGCGGTCACTCAAAACTCCTCCCAAATCCCTTTGATTTCCAACCGGATATGGAATCATTTGGTGATTTAACGCTTTATCCGACCTCCTACCTCTACTGGTTGTTCGATTTTCATGTTAATTGGCAGGATATCAAGAGATTCGAACCAGATTTAGTTCAAATCTCTCATCTTTTTGATTAATCCGCCTATAATCAACCCTATGTCTGTGAGTACTATCAATTTCGCGTTTTCATTACTTTAAATCTCTAGTTCAAACTAGATTTTCCACCTCTGTTCATTTTTTACTATAAACTTATTTATTTCTGGTTGAATCCGTTAGATCTCTTTAGATTTGAAGGATTTTACGTTTGTTTGGCATTTTTCCTTCAAGATTTTTTTGTTTTTACTATTATTATCAACAAATTTCATTTTTTTCTAAAAGCTAGGGTTTCGATTTTTCTAAGAGATTTCTACAAAATGTTTTAAACGTTTAGGCATTTTTTTAACTCTGGTTTTCTTCTTTGCTTTTTTGACTGATTTTACTGGAGCTTCATCTCTACGGCTTTACACCTTATGGTTTTCAATTATCTGACTGTTGGTTATAATGTTTTGCCCGCTTACCTAGCTCTGTCAATTAACGTATTAATTAATTTACCTTCCTAATTAGGATTTGAAATTTTTCTTCCCTTTAATACAGATATTTACTTATAGGATTTTTACATGTTCTTTCCTTATGTGTGATTAATAATTGGTACTACCTCCCTTAATTCCTCTACTGGTCCGATTTTTGTGTTTTAATTGATCTTTGGACTTACTACTTACCTTATTTAAACCTCAATCTTGTCTGCTGATTTACTCTGTATATTCTCCTTAATTTAAGGGATACTTAATTGATTATGCTTATTAATTGATTCATGTTAGCCCTAATTGACTGACTAATTGATCTCTTTGCCTTATTTGTATGCAATTGATTTCCTACCTTATTTGCTGGCTCTACTGTATTCTATAAAATCCTTTCATTCTTCTGACACACAAAAATAGAAAGACAGAAACACACGCACATTCTTGCTCTTATTCACCACACTCTCCATTGCAATTCTTTCTGTTACTTATGTTTGTTGCACTGTCTAGCCGGCTGAAAGCGAAGGCTAGGCTTTTGGATCCCATTTGCTTCACTTTCCTGTTGCTATCTCTTAACTAGTATGTCTCCACTTCTGCTATCATTCAATATGCTATGTAATTAGACTTATGTTCTTCCTGTCTATTGCTTTTAAACAGCATATTTATCTCTATTATCATGTCCTATTCAATTATGTTATCTGTTGTAGATATCAGCATGCCTTTGGTTGCCCTTATTTTTCTGTTAACTAGCATGCTTCAACTTCTATGAATTTGTCATGTCCAATATGTTGGTATGTTTAATACTCTTTAGCATGCTTCTGTTTGATCCATGATACTTATTTACCCATTTCTCAACTAGCATGCCCCAATCCCTATCCTGTTTTTATGTGTTTTAATAGGTTCCTAGTTAATTCATAATTTCTATGCTCTCAACTGTTGTTATCTTTTCTGTATGACTGTCTGAGCAGTAACTAGATCCCAACATGTTGTTCTCTATTTAATATATGCCTATACGCTCACCTAGTAATAGCTAATGAACTAAGTCAATCCCAGGCAATGTGAAACCATGTTGGAATTGATTGTTACTCTGGTCTTTAACCATTGGGGTTCATGTCTGAACTCCATCTGCTAAATATGTTTCTGCTTATACTTTTTGTGATCCGGTAATCTATTTCTATTCACTTCTAAAAATTCAAATTGTTTTCTTTCCTAAAACTACTTCTTACTTTTTTATATACTATTTTTCAACTCTTACTCTTAGTTGTCTAGGGTCCTGTCACCCCCAGTGTGAGCACTGTTTAGGGTTCATGAAACTCCTCTAAACTCTAACATATTGGGGTCGGTTTTCCAACCCTTTGTGAATCTTGTTTAACATTTGATTCTGGTGTGAGCATTGCCTGGGATCCCTGAGGCCTTTGGGAACTTTGACACACTAGGAACCAGCTTTATGTGTTATGGATGGGCTACCACTATGCTTAGGGGTGCTATATTTGAAGGCTTGGTTTCAGGCTGATGTTGGACCTATGAAGGCTCCCTATAGTATAGTGATTTTCATTATGTAATTCATTTATATTGGTCTGTAATAATAATCTTTGTAAAAATAGATATTGGGGTTATTAGTAAAGGTGGGAGGGATTATTATATATCTTTGTTGGGATCAGGTAGAAATCATGCCAATAGGGTTGTTGTGACTATTTATATGTAGTAGAAATCATGCTTTTAGGTTGCTGTGATGATTGTCTACTCATATGCATTAGAAACCATGCCTATAGAACTTAATCTCATTATTTAAAATCCTGAATTTTCATACTTTGCATCACTAGAAATCCTGCTTCTAAGGCGTTTCTCAATTCTGCATCAAAATTCGTGTTCATGCATATCTCAAGTCTCAATGTACATTAGAAACCATGCCTATAGGATCTTTTTGGGGAGTTATCAACTAAGTATAACATTCTGCTTACTTGAATATCATGTCCATAGGAAATCATATTTAAAATCAGTTTTAACGATTTAGATATCATGCCTATAGGGAACGTGTATACAATTAGTTTTCTGTGTCATGAAATAACACTTGTGATCGGTTTCATCACTTAGAAAGCATGTCTGTAGGGTCTAAAGGATAAAATCTGCGTGAAATCTACATGTTAAATCACTGGTTTATAAAATTATGATCTGATTGACGTTTAGATACCATGTCTATAGGATTCTACCAGTTATCACTTAGGCAAGCTTGTAGGACAATTAAATCCTGGGTTTAAAATTGTGATTTCCTTGTTGTTTGAAATGTGCTCAGATTCAGTAAGTGATAAAAAATCATTAGGCAAATTGATAGGTACTCACTGCCTCGCCTAAATAAACTGATTGTATACTTTGTTTGTAATCATTTAGATATTTTGCCTATAGGACTCCTTTAATTATAAAAATTATTTGTTGAATGGCGTGCACTTGTTTTGTCTATTTGTGGAGGTAAATATAATCTCCCTTAATTGCATTTTCTTGTGATAGTCCTATTTGACTTTTGTTTGCCGCGTAGTTTTCTCCTTTTAAACAACATAGGTGAGTCCAGAACCACCTTAAATAGAGGTCCTAAACACCTCCAGGGCCACATGTAAGGGATGGGTAGTCCACGCATAGGATACGTATTCGATATTGTTAGAACGCTTAGGTAATGATTAAGGGGAGGGTAAACGGGTAGTAAAGGATATGATGATATGTGCACTAATGCTATGCGTAGCACTCCAATTTGGGGACAATTACCAAGTATTGTACAGAAGTGATCCTATAGGCTAAAAAACCTAGGACGCCTTTACTCCTTGTTTTTAAAGTAATATCTGTTTGTTTATCTGCTTATAATACTAATTCGCTTAAATTGAGTTTGGCCGGAACCCACCGTTGTGGACCTCGAGGGGTGCCTAACACCTTCCCCGCAAGGTAATTTCGAGCCCTTACCAAATCTCTGGTAATGTAAACTAGTACATGAGCTATTTGTTCTAGGTGCCCTAATGCACCTTAATCTGTTAGGTGGTGACTCTTCAAATCTCAAACCCAAATCCCAAAAGGAAAGGAGTTGTCCCCAAAATGTCGAATCCCGGACTTCGTGAAGAAAAGAGGGGCGCGACATATATACCTTTTTTATTTTATCTTTTTTATTTATTTAATCTTATTATTATTTTTAAATGATAATATTTTAATTTTTACCATTACTTTAACATAGTTTTCTCTACCTTTTGATAACAATTAATAAATACCAAAAGTATTTTCATTTTTTCACTTTAATAGTTTATTCTACTTAAGTAGGAATAATTAATATTTTGGTAGTATCCTTATCTTTGTTTTTATTTAGGCAAGAGTTGATATTGAATTGATAGATTTTTGGCTAATTAGGTCAATTTTAAGTACAAATCTGGCCATCGAAGGCCCCAATCAGACGATCCATTCTCCTTGGCCCATACCCCTTTACCCTACCATATAAAAGCCAACTCTTTCACAAAAAAAGGAAGAAAACCTTAGAGAAAAAGGGGAAGGTTGCACAGTAGCTTGAGAAACAGAGAGTGACGAGAGAACGGAGCTTCCCTTGGATTTTTTAAAAGCAAGAGCCTTTCCACATACACACACAGTAAAATACACAAAAGAGAAAAGAGACATCAGCACACACACCAAAAATAGAAAAAAAGAAAAACGGCAAAAAAAGGGTGAGGAAAGTAATTGAGGCGGTGGGACAGTGAGTGACGGCAGACACAAAAATTAGGAGCCTTTCACCTTTTTCTTTTTCCTTATCTCCACCATGAACCTCCATAATAATACCTGATTTTTATCCATTAATATCAAGTCTCAAATTTTCCATGAACACCCTAAAATCCACCTCCAACTTACCTAAAAATCTTGTCAAAAATGACCCCAAAAATTCCATTTCAATTGCTCATACTAGCTGGTCTTAGAAGAGAGGAGGGATTTTGAAAACAGAGAGGGAAAGGCGAGAATTTGGAGTCCAGTCCGTGTTCGAGTTCCCGCTGCCATCGAGGTTTTTTCGATTTTGTTTCTAGGTCCCGGCGGGGTCGCCTTTAGATTCG
Source organism: Nicotiana tabacum (assembly GCF_000715075.1). NCBI lineage: Eukaryota > Viridiplantae > Streptophyta > Magnoliopsida > Solanales > Solanaceae > Nicotiana > Nicotiana tabacum. The sequence continues at coordinate 50,953,200 of NC_134090.1, read as the reverse complement.
GTTGTTATTTTGTTTGTTCTGGCAAATATTCTGATTCTGGATTTGCCTCATTAATACAAAGGTTCATTTCCCTTTTCTATTTTGTTCGTATCGCTAATGTTCTAGATCATTTTTGTATTGATTTAATTTGTGTGATATGGATGACTTTTGTTCTTTTAGTTTTCTATGTTTGAACATTAATCTGTTGAGTACGTTTCCTTTTAGTTCATTCTTTTAATTTTCTTAGCAAATCATATGGTTAATCTCATTATTAATCTAACTTTTCTTATCTATTTTAATTCATACCTTAGTAATCAATTTGTCTTGCGAAGTAATAATATGGGAACTTAAGTTATGAGAGTTTTCTTCAATGAATTAATAGGTTTTCCGTCTCATCATTCTTTATTGTCATTTTAATCTTCTTCTTAACGATTAATTTGTTCTCTCTGTATCTATATGTCCATGAGTTGAATTTTGATCTAGTCTCAAGTATTGGTCAGTAGAATTGATGGACATGTTGGGTGTAAGGTTTTATTTGGACTAAAAGGCTTCATATAATTATGGGCTGATTAATTCTAACTTTGCTAGCGCCTAAAGTAGTAAGCACATTGCTGACCCCTTCTTCTTCAATGACAAAGCTGGCCTACTTTTCCCATAACTAATCTATTCTTTACGCAATTATTCCATAACCTATGGCCTTTACAATAATCTCTATGATTAGGAAGAACAATTCATAAACATCGTAGTTTGCTTTAGGTGTGATTAATAAATTATTGTGGTCATGGGTACAGTTCCCGTGGCATGGTCACGATACATATCCCCTATTCGAGTGCGCATTTCACGTGACTCGACCTTACAACTTCAAATAATATTAATAACAAACATGTTGTTGTCACGACCCCAAATACCGGTCGTGATGGCGCCTATCACAATACTAGGCAAGCCATTCAATCAACTAACCACGACCCATTTTCCTTTAGTAATAAACCATTTTTCTAACACAAGTTTTAAATACTGAAGTCATTATAAGAGTTAAAACAACAGAAATATGCGGAAGGTCAAAATAACAATAACTACATAGCCCTAACAATCTGGTGTCACGAGTCTAAAGCCTCTAATACAATTCTGAATACCTAATACATCAATAGTCTAGGAAATGCGGGAAGATAAGAGGGAGAGAACAGGGTTGCGAACGCCATGCAGTTACCTCCAAGTCTTCGTCAAATACTGAAACTGCTGAAAGCCCTCACTCAGCTGCTCGGGCACCTGGATCTACACACAAGGTGCAGGGAGTAACGTGAGTACGCCAACTCAGCAAGTTACTTTAGTAAATAAGGACTGAAAGCAGTGACGAGTAGTTCAAAAATACATAACTAGATAATCAACAGAATATCAGGTCATCTTGACAGTTTAAAATCAGTTTTTGTTAAAAAATCACATTTCCAGTTTAAACATTTGGAATTTGTGACGACCCGGCCAGCCGTCTCATGAATTACTGCTCTGTTTCCCCATTTCAGCTTCTTTATGCTTCGTTATCCGTGTTTTTGTGGTATCGGGCTGGTCGGATCGAATCCGAAATGTGTTTGGTGAAGTTTGAGACACTTAGTCTCTTTTAAGAAGGCTTAAGTTGGAAAAGTCAACCGTATGTTGACTTATGTGTTAGAAGGCTCATAAGTGAGTCCTGATGGTTCGATTAGCTTCAGGAGGTGATTTGTGACTTAGGAGTGCGATGGAATGGGTTTTGGAGTTGTAGAGAAAATTTAGGCTTAATTTGGCGAAGTTGATATTTTGGCGATTTCAGGTTTTTAGGCGAGATTTTGATATAGAATCGGAATGGAATTTTGAGAGTTGCAGTAGCTTCGTTGTGTCATAAGGGATGTGTATGCAAAATTTCAGGTCATTCCGACGAGATTTGATAGACTTTTTGATCGAAAGCATAATTTAAGAGTTCTTGGAGTTCTTAGGCTTGAATCATATGTTAAATTGGTGATTTGAAGTTGTTGTGAGTGTTCCGAAGTTTTGATTAAGTTTGAACGATGTCATGGGATGTGTTGGTTTGATGTTTCGGGGGTTCCGGGTAGGTTCCGGGATGTTTTAGGCCGAAAATCATAGTTGTAGCAGGTCCAGAAGGGTTGCAGGCCTCGGATCCCGCCAGCGCGGTCCGTACAAAATGAAGTGTGGCCGCGGTAGGTGTTGTGCGGTCGCGGTAGGTGTTGTTCGGACTGCACAAAATGCAATGCGGCAACGATGGGGAGCATTTCACTGGTCCTACTTAGGAAGCTCATATCTTTTGATCTACAAGAAATTTTGAGATGATTCAAAAACGACAGTTGTAGCCTTCGTTTCTAGTTTCCAGAAAGGTAAAGATATTGCAATTTGGACATTTGTAGCAAAAGTTATGGTCAAAATACTAAAGCCTGTCACTGCAGATGAAAACATGTGCGGCCGCAGTCGTTTTTGTGCAGACCGCATTGGTTTTGTGCGGACTGCGGTCGTTTTTGTGCGGTCCGCAGAGGTGGAAATCAGTGGGGTACGCTATAAATACGAGGTTTTGGGTTTTATTTAATATTTTGACCTAGATAGCTCGGATTTTGGCATTTTTTCGATGGTTTTTCAAAAAATTCATCGGGGTAAGTGATTCTAACTCAGATTTGGCTAGAATACATGAATCTATCATTGAATTCATCATTTAATTCGTGATTTGGGATGGAATTTGGGAAGAAAAGTTGTGGAATCTTCCAAAAATATAAAATGATGATTTAAAGGAGCAAATGGTACCGGAACTGGATAATTTTGGTATGATTAGACTCGTGAGGGTATGAGGATTCTGAAAATGAAAATTTTACCCGATTCCGAGACGTGTACCTAAGGCTCAGGTTTTGGTAATTTCGGGAATCGTGCCCTTTGTTGATTGTTTTCGCTTGAGCTTTGTTCCTTTAGCATATTGTGACGTATTTGTTCTGATTTTGGATAGATTCGATGTGCGTAGAGGCCGTTTCGAGGGGCAAAGGCGTCGCGGGTTAGAGATTTAGCCGGTTCGAGGTGTGTAATGGTTATAAATGATGTCCTGAGGGTTTGAAACCCCGGATTGCACATCGTAGTGCTATATTGAGGTGAGACACACACTTGATGACGAGCGTGGGGTCGTGCACTATTGGGGATTGTGACTTGGTCCGTCCCGATTGATGATTTTACCGCGTATTTGACTGAAACTTATTTGCTATCATCATGCTTTGGGCTGATTGCCATATTTGGGCTTTGTGCCAACTATTTGAACCCTTCGGGGATTTTTTTTATTACTACTTCCTCACTGTTTTGACTTATTACTTGAACTCAGTCATGTTATTTTCCACTGTTTTACTACTCAGCCATTTTTACTCAGTTTTGAGACTTAAATGATATTTTGGGCTGAGAAATACTGTTTTACTTTTGCCCGAGGGGCTTCTGATGATTTTTGGACTAAGTAAGGCCGAAGGCCTAGTTGTGAGGATACATTGATACTGATATGAGGCCGAGGGCCTGAGATACATAAATATGCCACGAGGTAGCTTGATTGATATGAGGCCGAGGGCCTAGATTTGATGCCACGAGATGGCTTGATATTGCGCTTGGGCCGTAAGGGGCCCCTCCCGAAGTCTATACACCACCAGTGAGCGTGGGTACCTATTGTGATGTGAGATTTAGCCCGAGGGGCTGGTATTGTTCTGAGATTTGAGTCCGAGGGGCTGGTACTGTTCTGAGATATTTCTCGAGGGGCGGATTTGTTGATATTGTGCCCGAGGGGCAAATTTTTATTTGTTTACTTACCTGTCAATTACTTGTTTTACTTGTTGAGAAAGGGATTTTCACTATTTTACTGTTTTAAGTATTTTTTCTGCTTTAGTATAGAATGCCTTGTGTTTTACTTGTTTTCTTACTTTCGGTCGTTATTTACATTTGCTACTCACTGAGTTGGAGTACTCACTTTACTCCCTGCACCCTATGTGCAGATTCACGCGTAGCTGGTACCGCTCTTGAGTGTTGATTCCTCCAGTTCTAGGCGGTTTTCGGAGACTTCGAGGTAGTTGTTGACGTCTGCAGCCCCATGTCTCTACATATCTATCATTTCTATTTCCTTTCAAACACTTGTAGTAGTTTATGACTTTAGCAGACTAGTATTATGGTTTAGAGATGCTCGTGACTTGTGACACCCCGGTTAGGGCTGTGTTAAGTTGGACTTTCCGCATTGTTATCGATATTTCCGCTACTTAGTATTGCTATATCATGTTTTAGACTGCTTTTATGTTATTTAACTGCTTTAACATGTGAATTGGTTTAGTTGGCTGGCCTTGTCTTCACGAGAAGCGTCATCACGACCGGGTTTGGGGTTAGGGTCGTGACAAAATCAAATACTTAGCGGTATATCAAATAGTGGCTTATTTAAAAGAAGAGTGAAATCAGTGAAAACATCATAACAAGGCCTCTCGGGCAACCTCTCAGTCACTCGTGACTCGACTCTCGTCACACAGTACTCACTCTCAGCACTCGGCTCATTAGTATCTCATAATAATAGAAATCATAGTACCTGCTGCGGCGTGCAGCCCGATCCATATATAATAGTCGACTACGCTCAATGGGGGTGTACAGACTCCGGAGGGGCTCCTACAGCCCAAGCGTCATATTATTGTGGCACACAGCCCAATCCAATATATATATCGTTGCGGCGTGCAGCCTAATCCAATATATATATTGCTGCGGCGTGCAGCCCGATCCATAATATATACATATCATATCTTTGCTATTAGGTTCTCAACCTCTCTCAGTCATTAACCTCACAGCCTCTCGGGCACAACAATAGAAATTAGGGAACTCAGCCCAAGCAGTCCTCACAATTAGAAGTGGAAAGATAAAACCAGTTTTAAACATTTAAGCAGGTAAAACATGACTGAGGACTTGTTTCTAGCAATTAGAGTGAGGAAAATAGTCAAAATGCCCATAAGGGTTGCTACAGGTCGGCACAAGGCCCCAAACATGGCATACAGCCCATAATACAATAATAATTTCCAAAAATACGGAATAACATAATATTTACAAATCACATATACGGCTTAATAGTCGCTACGGGACGGACAATCCCTACCGGTGCATGCCCACAAGCTCGTCACCTAGCATGTGCGTCACCGCGTTTACCAAAACAAGTCAAATACCGGGGTTTTGTACCCTCAGTTCCAGATTTACAATGGTTACTTACCTCAAACCGATGAAAATGCTACTCCGCGATGCCTTTGCCCCTCGAATCGGCTTCCACTTGCATCGAATCTATTCAAAATCAGAATCACGGCGTCAAAATATGCTAAGGGAATGAAGCCCAAGCAAAAACTATCGAAAAATACCAAAAATATCGAAATTGGCCAAACCCGACCCCCGGGCCCACGTCTCAAAACTCGATAAAAATTACATCAACGAAATCCTTGTCTCCCCACGAGTCTATACATATCAAGAACACAAAAATCGGAGTCTAAATGACCCCTCAAATCCTCACTTAAAGTCTTTTAATCTCAAGCCCTAATTCCTCGATTTTAGGCTTAGATTCCATGATTTATTAGGTAGATTTCACAATAGCATCGAGTTTTAAGTCCAAAATTCTTACCTCAAAACGTTTCCCCTTGAATCCCTCTTCAATATCCTTCAAAAAGCTCCAAAAACGACCAACTATGGAGTAAAATAGACCAACATTCGCGGACAAGACGACCTTTTAAACATTATGCCCAGGCCTGAAAATCCTTTTTCGCGAACACGGTCAAAGCCTCGCGTTCGCGAACCACAAAAACTCCATTGATCAAAACTCTTCTTCGCTAACGCGATACCCCATCGCGAACGCGATGCCTCAGCTTCGCCAACCTACGCGAACGCGGCCCTGGCTCACGCGAACGCGATGCCTACCAATCCAGCCCTTCGCGAACGTGGGACTACCCTTCGCGAACGCAAAGGCCAAACATGACGCCTCCCTTCCTGACCCTTTATGAACACGAGGGTCCTCTCGCGAACGCGAAGACCAAATCACCTGCAACAGCTGAAACCATTTTTCTGCAATCTTTCTTAACTCAAAATGATCCGAATGACCACCCGAAACTCACTCGAGGCCCCCGGTACCTCAACCAAAGGCACCAACATATCTTAAAACCTTATTAAAATTTGTACCAATCTTCAAAACACCTCAAACGACATCAAATCACCCAAAAGACATCGGATTCAAGCCTAAGTTTCTAAAATCTTCGAAAATACGCTTTTGATGAAAAACCCAACCAAACCATGTCTGAATGACCTGAAACTTTACACACACGTCCCAATTAACACAACAAAGCTACTGAAACTCTCGGAATTCCATTCTGATCCCTATATCAAAATCTCGCCTATCAATCGGAAATCGCCAAAATCTCAACTAACCCAATTCAAGCCTAAATCTACTCTGAACCTCTAAAACCCATTCCGGTCACGCTCCTAAGTCATAAATCACCTCCCAAAACTAACCAAACCATTTGAAATCACATCCGAGCCTTCTAACACATAAGTTAACATCCGGTTGACTTTTTCCAACTTAAACTCCCTTAAAGGAGACTAAGTGTCTCAAACCTTAACAAAAATCATTCCGGACTCGATCCGACAAACCCGATACCACAAAACACGGATAACAAAGCATAAAAAAGCAGAAATGGGGGAAATGGGGTGATAACTCATGAGACAACTGCCCGGGTCATCACAGTTGTAAATCGCGGGTGCGTTTCATGTGACGCGATTCGCAATGTGTACAAAACTTAATCCCCAATTCGAGTGCGCGTTTCACGTGACTCAACCTTACAACATCAAATAATAATAATAATAATAAACATGTTGTAAATTACGGGTGCATTTCATGTGATTCGATTTGCAATGTGTACAAAAATAAACGAGTGCGCGACATCGCGACTTGTTCAAAAATTCCATAAATAATAAAAGCGGTTAAAAAGTAAAAAATGCAATATGTTTTAAACCTGTAATAAATCAGATAATTAGGCCAATTATTAATAGTTGAGCGACCGTGCTAAAACCACAAAACCCGAGAATGTCTAACACCATCTCCCGGGTTAACAGAATTCCTTACCCGGTCTTCTGTGTTTTGTGGACTGTGAAAGTCAAATATCCTCGATTTGGGATTTAAAATAAATCGGTGACTTGTGACACCATAAATTATCCCAAGTGGAGACTATGAATTAAATAAACAATCATGTTTCGAATAATGTCACTTAAATTTGAATAACTCCCTATCCCTCGAGAAAAAGAGGTGTGACAAGCATCAACACTTATGAATTGGTGGCAATTCTGAGAGGAATGAGAGACAAGGTACGATGGCCAAAAGAAATGAGGTCGGATCCAAACAAACGGAACCTAGAATTCTAGTGTGAGTTTCACAATGGTCATGGCCATAGAACAGCAGATGGAAGGCTCTTTATAAGGGGAAGTGAATATCTACTGAAGCAAGGCTATCTCACTCATCTATTTAGTGAGAAAGGAAAACAATCTTACATGAAAAACAAGCAAGAACCACCAAAGCCTCCATTTCCTAAAAGAACGGTAAACGTCATAATCGAGGGAGAAGAAGTTAATGGGGTAACTTACACGGCTACGAAAAAGACATCAAAGGTCACTGCCCCCTACGAGAAATGAGTTCGCCAAGTTTTGGAAGGAGACAACATAGTGTTCGATGATGAAGACGCGGATGGCTTGATGATTCCTCACAACAATGCACTGGTAATATCTTTACTTGTACATGATATTAATGTTAAACGAGTTTTGATTGACCCAGGTAGCTCAGTAAACATCATTTTACTGAGAGTGGTAAATGAAATGCAAGCGAATGATAAAATCATACCAAAAGCACGATCATTATCTGGGTTCGATAATTCAAGCATCGTTATGAAAGGGGAAGTTGTATTAGCTACATTTGCAGAAAGTGTCATCAAAGATACTAAGTTCTGAGTAATAGAAGCAGACATGGCCTATAATATAATCTTGGGTAGGCCATGGATTTAGGATATGGATGTTGTCCCATCCATGTTGCATCAAGTCATCAAATTTCTATCACAGTGGGGGATCCAACAAATCCGAGGAGATCAACAGGCATCACAAAATATTAATTCAATGGTGATCGCAAATACAACAACCAATGACGTAGATGCGAAATAGCAATTAAAGAATTCAGTTGAGGACAATTCTACTCACATCTCAACTGAAAGTCTACAAGGTCAAACTGATATGGATTCAAGACCTGGTATGATTCAAGAACAAAAGGAAAATGACAATATCAAAACAATCACGAAGGAGCTTGAATCTGTAATATTATTTATCCACTAGCCTAACAGAATAGTATATATCGGAGCAAACTTGAGCCTAAAATGAAAGGTAGGTTAATTGAATTCTTACGTGCTAATTCATATTACTTTTCTTGGTCGCATTCAGATATTACATGTATACGATCAGTGGTAATGATTCATAAGTTGAATGAGGACCCATTAAATCTATCTGTCAAATAGAAGAAAAGGAAGCAAGGAGCATTTAAAAATCAAGTAATCTGAGATGAGGTATAAAAACTTCTGAAAACTGGTCCAAGACGAGAGGTAAAGTACCCTGACTCGTTAGCTAATATAATTGTGGTTCCAAAGAAGAATGAAAAGTGGCGAGTCTGCGTAGATTATACTGATTTAAATAAGGATTTTCCTAAAGATACATTTCCTTTACTGCACATAGACCGGTTAATTGATTCTACCTCAGGTAAATTTTTAAGTTTTTTAGATGCTTATTCTGGTTATAATCAGATAAAAATGGACCCTCTAGATGAGGAAAAGACTTCATTTATCATAGATAGGGGGACTTATTATTATAAAGTCATGCCATTTGGCTTGAAAAATGCTGGAGCGACACATCAAAGATGGGTGACCAATATGTTTCAAGAACACTTGGGAAAAATTATGGAGGTCTACATAGATGATATGTTCGTCAAGTCAACACAGGTAGTGGGCCATATTCAATATTTGGCTGAAACCTTCGAAATTCTCCACAAGTACAACATGAAGTTGAACCCGGGAAAATGCACTTTTGGCATGGCTTCAGGTAAATTTTTAGGTTTTTTTATTTCTAACAGAGGTATTGAAGTAAATATTGCACAGATCAAAGCAATTAAGCAAATATTTGATGTACTCACGGGCAAAAAGAAGTACAGAAATTAAGAGGTAGAGTAGCAGCTCTGGGAAGGTCTAAATCTTCCAAAAAATGTTGTAAGTTCTTTTCAGTATTGAAAAAGCAAAATCAGTTTGATGGACTGATGATTATCAACAACGTCTGAAGGTTAAAGTAATACTTGTCAAAACTGCCCCTGTTAGCAAATCTAGAAGACAGGGAAAGATTACTTATTTACCTTATTGTGTCAGAAGTGGCGGTAAGCTTAGTACTGGTACGTGAAGACAAAGGTAACAATCTCTTATCTATTATATTAGTAAGCCTTTATTATATGCTGAGACACGGTACCCTCACTTAGAAAAACTTACATTAGCTTTAATTATGGCATCAAGGAAGTTACCACCTTACTTTCAACATCATCACATTTCTGTTATAACTGCTTTTCCACTAAGGAATATATTACACAAGCAAGAATTATCAGGAAGGTTAGCTAAATGGGCTATAGATCTTAGTGAATATGATATTATATATTAGTCTAAAACTGCTATAACGTCTTAGGTGTTAGTAGATTTCGTAGCAAATTTTAGCTCAAGCCTAATTCCTGAAGCAGAAAAAGAGTTGCGAATAATTACCAAAGCTAATCCGAGGACTTGGACCTTGTTTACTGACAGTCCTTCAAATGTTAAAGGAGCAGGTTTAGGAATTGTTTTAATTCTGCCTTTAGGAGAAATCATAAGGCAAGCAATAAAGTGTTATCCAATTATTAACAATGAGGCAGAGTATGAAGTTGTGATTGCAAGTTTGTAGCTCGCAAGAGGGCATAGTATTAGCAAATCATAATCAAAAGCGACTCGCAGCTAGTAGTCAATCAAATTCAAGGAACTTACGTGGCAAGAGAAACACGAATGCAGCAGCACCTCGAAAAGGTATGAGAATTATTTAGGCAATTCCAAACATGGAAAGTGGAACAAATACCCAGGGAGGAAAATGCAGAAGCAGACACATTGGCAAATCTTGCACTCGCGGCTGATGCAACAAATGCAGAAAATGCATTTGTGGTACACTTATTTCATTCAGCCCTCGACCAAACCAAAAATGAGGTAAATTTCAATAATTTAACTTGGGATTGAAAAAACGATTTTGAGAACTTTTTGCAGTATGGAATTTTTCCCGATGATAAAAAGATCCTGATTGCTACGGTTGAAGGCTGCTCAGTATTCCCTGATAGGGGGAAATTTTTATCGCAAAATATTTGGTGGACTTTAGCACGATGCCTTGGACCTTCACAAACAGAATATGTAATGGGAGAAGTAAATAAGGGGCACTGCGGTAATCATGCCGGGGAAGATCATGTAAAAACATTAATAAGAGCGGGATATTATTGGCTAAAAATGAAAGATAAAGTAGAAACTTCCGTAGCAAGGTGCGATAAGTGCCACCAGTTATATCACCATATCCATTCATGAAATGGGGCATGGATATCGTAGGACCACTGCCTCAAACTAAGGGAAAGGTACGGTTTTTGTTAATTCTAATCGATTATCTCAAAATGGGTAGAAGCGGGTGCCTTTAAACAGGTTCAAGAAAAAGAAGTTCAGTTATATCATCGTGGATATTCATGAAATGGGGCATGGATATCGTAGGACCACTACCTCGAGCTAAGGTAAAGGTACAATTTTGGTTAATTCTAACCGATTATCTCAAAATGGGTAGAAGTGGGTGCCTTTAAACAAGTTCGAGAAAAGGAAGTTATAGACTTCATTTGGAGATGTGACGACCCGGTCAGTTGTCTCATGCGTTACTGCTCTGTTTCCCCCATTTCTACTTCCTATTGCTTTGTCTATCGATTCTAGGTGTGATTGGGTTGGTTGGCTTGGGTTCGGAAAGGTTTTGGTGAGGTTTGAGATATTTAGTCTCTTCTGAGGAAGCTTAAGTTGAAAAATTCAACCGGATGTTGACTTATGTGTTAGAGGGCTCGGATGTGAGTTCCGAGGGTTCGGATAGTTTCAGGAGGTGATTTGAGACTTAGAAGCGTGATCAGAATAAGTTTTGGAGGTCTGGAGTAGATTTAGGCTTGAATTAGTGAAGTTGGAATTTTGGCATTTTTCGGTTGATAGGTGAGATTTTGATATAGGGGTCAGAATGGAATTCCGCGAGTTGCAGTAGTTTTATGGTGTCATTTGGGATGTGTGTGTAAAATTTCAGATCATTCGGACGTGGTTGGGTATACTTTTTTATCAAAAGTGTAATTCGGAATATTTTGGAAACTTAGGCTTGAATCAGATGTGTTTTGGTTGATTCGATGTTGTTTGAGGTGTTTTGAAGATTGGTATAAGTTGGAGTAGTGGTATATGATGTGTTGGTGCTTTTGGTTGTGGTCCCGGGGGCCTCGGGGCGATTTCGGATGGTTGGTGAAAAGTTTAGGAATTTGGTTTGGCAGCTGCAGTGTTAGAATTGTTGTCATAACCGCACCTGCGTCTAGGGGACTGCAGGTGCGGTCTCGCAGAAACGAAAAGGGAGCCACATATGTGGCCAAGTGTAGGGTTGGCAGGAACCGCAGAAGCGGTAGAAGAACCGCACCGGTGTTGGCGCAGGTGCGGGTTAGGCATCGCAGATGCGGAGTCTGAGGGTCTTAAGTGAAAACCGCAGAAGCAGATCATAGAATGCAAAAGCGGTACCGCAGAAGTGGAAAATTGGTCACAGGTGCAGAATCCCTGGGCCAGAAGGTATAAAAGCAATCGTTCGCGATTTTTTAGTTGTTCTTCACCATTTCAAGTCATTTTTGGAGCTTTTTGGGAGATTTTAAAGAGGGAATCAAGAGATATCGTCTGGAGGTAAGATTTTTGAGTCTAATAATCAATTATATGGTATTATTTCATGGATTAGAGCTGTAATTATTGGAATTTAAGGGTTAAAATTGGGAAAACCAAGGCTTGGTATTGGAGACCTAGACTTGAGGATTTGAGGGGCTATTTATAGTCGAATTTTAGGACTTTTGATATGTATGAACTCATGGGAAGATAAGGAATCTATTGATGTAAATTTTATCGAATTTCGAGATGTGGGCTCGGGGTCAGATTTTGGTAATTTCGGGATTTATGTTGTAAATTGATTATTTTCGCATGGGCTTTGTTCCCTTACCGTATTTTGACGTCGTGATTCAGATTTTGGATAGATTTGATGCGAGTTGAGGCCGATTCGAGGGGCAAAGGCGTTGCGGGCTAGAGTTTGTACCGGATTGAGGTGAGTAATGATTTTAAATATTGTCCTAAGGGTATGAAATCTCGGATTGCACATCGTTGTGCTATATTGAGGTGACACACACTCTAGATGACGAGTGTGGGGTCGTGCATTCTTGGGGATTGTGACTTAGTCCATCCCGAATGACTATTTTACCGCGTATTTGATTGAAAACTGTTTGCTATCATCTTATTTTGGGCTAATGCCATATTTGGGCCCCGTGCAAACTCTTTGAATCCTTGGGGGATTTTTACTGATATTTCCTCACTGTTTTGACTTTATACTTGTACTCAGTCATGCTATATTCTACTGTTTCCATAACTCAATCATGTTTACTCTGTTTTAACACTTAAAAGGATATTTTGGGCTAAGCATCATGTTTTACTGTTTCTCGAGTGGCTTGTGTGAGCACATGATTTTTGCCCTATAGGAATTACTCCCATAAAATACAAGAAAAATAATTTTTTCCATTTCTTACAATTTTATAGGATTTTGTAAAATTTGTGCTAATTATTTGCATTTCTAAGCATGTTTAATTTTTGTTAAAATCATGAAAATGCCAAAAATACTATGTATTGCATTTATGTTTTATTTTTATATTTTTAGGATTAATCAGTACTTGCTTATTTTATAGAAAAGGGGAAAATCACAAAAATTGGCTTACTTTTGCATTTTTAGCCTTTTAATTTAAATTAGTAATTTTCTCTTTTAATTTAGGAGTAATTAATTTTTGTAAATATTAGAGTAGATAATCAGCTTAATTTTTTCAAATTAATTATTTTAGGGGTTTTAATAATTAAAATAGGAAAACAAAATTGAAAAAAAGAAAGGAAAAAGGGAATTAATAAAATAGGGCTATTGTATAATGGAACAAAATGCAAAGCCCAAACCCCCTACCCGTTTCCCGTTCCAACCCAGGACCAGTTACCCGGTCCAGCTCCCCTTTAATTAACCAAACAATCTTGTTTTGGACCACCCATCTCAACCGTTGGATCAATGAGATCCAACGGACCGGAACTCATCCATTCTCTAATATAAAAATGTCCTAATCGGTCACCCCTCCCCCGAGTCTAACCCCTTCAGTTCCTATCTCACACCCCGTCTCTAAAACCCCTAAAATCTGCTACTTCAAATTCCCAAATCCCCACCGACCGGGGGCGTGACCAAATCGACCCCAAATTCATACCACGCAACCCCTAGGCCCTCCTAAGTCCTATCCCCGTATCTATTTCCCAAAAATCCCAACAAAATTCCTCCAATTCTAAATTTAGGAATTTCAGAAACCCTAAATGGTCCTCCTTTTTCTGATTTCATGCAAACTCCGGCTCGTTTTAACCTAGAACTTACATCAGTCGATTGCTTTCAACGAGAGCAATCGATTGGTATTAGTTTTAGTTCATTCTAAGGTCATCGGATTTTGGCTGACTCACCGGATTCCGGCAAGCTTCGTCAAACGATGTCGTTCATCGAGTCACTCATCTGTTTCTGGTAAGTACAATACATATTTTTCCCTTTTGATTGCATGTCCATTTCTTCTTTTTCCGTATTAGTTGGAGTTTTGTATGACCTAGTTCTATTTTTAAAATATATATATATATATATATATATTAATAGTCTATTGTGCTTAATTGCATCAAAATTGTTTTGTTTTCTTATTCGCTGTTTATCCATTATTTTATTCATTTTTTTTTCATCCAGTTTAGTCTATAGGATTAGAGTTATTGCTCAAAATCGATTAAGTATTTTTTGGCTTGGTTGGTCCACTTATGGACCAAATTGTTTGTGTTCTATCTGTGACCTGGTTCTTTTCTTCTTCTTCCTTTCGATTTGACCTTAAGCTTGGGTCACAACTTGAGTTTCAATGCTCATTTTGGATGGTTTGGGTTTCAGCATTGGGCTTTTTGGTCATCTCTGACCCAGTTCAAAGAGGCTCGTTCATTTTGGTTTGGGGTCTTGGGTTAATTTGACCCAGGGGCGATTTTCTAAGTGTGAATACAGGGGTGTCGAGGGTTGTTTTGGGTATTTGGGGGTTGAGGGAATATTTTCTGTTATAGAAAACTTCTAGAGGATAAGGGTAGGTTGACTTGCAGACTAAGAAACAAAGGTTTTAGATATTTTGAATGGTTAGAAGGGTATAATAATTAAGAATTAAAGGGGTAGAATGGGAATTAGTTAACCAGGCTAAGGCTGCCTTAGGATTGCCTATATAAGAGCCCTTTTCTTTTATTTTGAGGTAGCCATTCATACTCTGAAAAACACTAAAGGTTCTGCATCATTTTTGGTTGAAAAATTGTTTAAAATTGCTTCTTGGTTTTCACTTAAACGAGTTACTGATTATCTAGGGTTTAAGATGGTTCAAGGAAGTTGAATATGGTTGTTTGACCTGTTGATTTGCTCACTCTTTTGCTATTGCTGAAGTCCTCATTATTTCTTATTTATTTTGACCTCCAGGTACTCTTTGGCCCCTAATGCTATGCGAGGTGCAAATCTGAAACATGTAGACAAGTTGGAGATTTAAGTTTTGCTGAATATTAACTTATACTTTTAGATTCTTTCCATGTCCATGTATTAATTCCAATTCTTTTATGTGTTTTCTATTCTGTTGTTCTTGTATTTCTCTTCAAGTAATAGTCTAATCTCCTAGCCTCTTATGTTGGTTTGCGATTTGGGCTGAGAGTTTTGGTGTTTGAACATTTAGAAGGTCTGAGTGTACTGTAGTGCAGGCCTGAGTCAGTTATAAAATCCATTGTTGGTTTGGTTTAAGTTTATGTCATCTTTAGAATTATAATTCGAGCAAGGACTGTATGGTTGATAATTACTGTGAATTTAAACTATTTCAGCACTGATTAGGACAGTTGAATTTAAACTATCGTGATTGTGGACACGTTCACGTGCAATGATTACGATTTCTAAAAACAAAATCGGGGTATGCATTCGCGCAACTTTGACTAAACTTTCTTAATAATAGCGAAGCTTTATTAATTGTGGAAACGTTCGCGTGACATAATTTTTGACGCGCCAAACAAATGGGTACACGTGTGCGTGACCTGTTTAATGATAATTTATTAATTAAAAGAGGCAAATGCACATATGTTCTAAAATGAGTAATTAGACAATTTGATTAAGCCAAATATGATCAAAGTGACTGTGCTAAAACTATGGAACTCGGGAATGCCTAACACCTTCTCCCGGGTTAACAAAATTTCTTACCCGAATTTCTTTGTTCGCAGACCGTAAATAGAGTCAACTTTGTCGATTCGGGATTTTAAACCGGTGATTTGGGACACCAATAAATTATCCCAAGTGGCGACTTTGATTTTTAAATAATAATCCCATTTTGATTGTCACTTAAATTAGAAAAACTCTCTTATTCTCCCTTTCGGGGTGGTAAAAAGGAGGTGTGACAGTTCTGTCGACTCTGCTGGGGATCGAACCCAGAATCTCTGGTTCACGGTTCAAGAATTCGAGCTTGTTAATATGATTTTTACTTGGCTTCATTTATTGTTAATATTACTGTATTTTGTGAACCTTTTGTGCTAAATGCTATCTGTTTACTGCTTTAATATTGTTTGAATTGTATATAAGTGTCTTCTTATGTCATCCCTCTGAGTCTTCTGAAAATGGTGCACATGTTTGCGTGGCCCGCTTTTTCTGTAGAAGTTATACCAAATAAGAACGGGGCTGGGCTAGCAACAAGGCCGGGTAGACTTTAGTGCTCTTGATTTATACCAAGTCTAGAACACAACCCCATGATTTAAACCTAGAAAAATACAGCCTCATGTCGGATCCCTAGTAGGAATGTTTTTTTGCATCATGTGCATTTAACTTATGGGACTCAACACAGAGGTTGGGTCCGTCTAGGATAGGTGTACCCAAAATAACAGACCATCCTGATGCATCCTATGTGCTATGTGAACATTTATTTGTTTCGGCATGCATGCTGACCGGCTAGGGAAAATAATCAAAAGAAAAACTAAGAGTGATGTAGGGAAGAAAATAAAGCTCGGTTCTGAAAAATCCCCGGTATTTGAAAATGTCCCGAAACTCTGCCAAAAGTTTTCAAAAAAGAGAAAAAAAGAGTCACTTCAAAATAAGTCAATACTGTCTCCTTTTCAAGTGTGTCAAAGTTGACCGAACTACACATGTCTAATTTTCACCGGATGTGGGATACGTAGGCAACCTATATAAGGTTCGGCCTTATTTTTCAAAAAAAAAATAGTAAATGGTCACGTAAATGTAGTTTGGAAATTTGGTCAAAAAATAAGTCGATCCAGCTTCGGTAATGCTTAAACCATTCTTGCCAAGATCGCCTTAGAGTATCTTCAGTTGTTGAAGGGCTATTTTCATAAAATAACGAACAAGTCTATCGATGAAGTGTCATTTTTCCATAAAGTAGTTCTTCCCGGTCTCAAAATTCATTTGGAATTGGGAAGGGGCCACATTTGCAAAACGATCATTTTTGCTAAAATTAGCATATATGGGGAAGGAATCATGGTCCATTGATTTTTCTTGTAGAAATTGAAAAACCTGTTTTACAAAAAGGGTCCACCGGAGTTAAACCTTACCTTAACCCTCCACAGGTACAAATGAATATTGTCCAGGACCCGTCACAAATGAACACTGCCCAGAACCCGTCAGAAGTGGTCAGAAAATAGGCTCAGTTGCAGTTGCATATGTGGTGGAATGATCTAGATGAAGATGGTCAGAAGTGGGTGAAAAAATAGTTGGGTGCCCTTATATATATTCTGGAAATCAAACCGCGGGAATATTTAATCAAGGCTTTGGTAAATTTTTGGGACCCTGTCCACAATGTGTTTCGTATCTCGGACTTTGAGATCACCCCTACTTTGGAGGAAATGGCCAGGTATATTGAGTTTGGCCGGGATTTGAGGAAGCAACAACTTATATTTCCGAGGGCTCCTTCGAGATGAAGAAGGCCTTTGGCATGAAAAGGGTTTGAGCAACAAAAAAGATAAGGGCCTTTAGCAAATTCATCGTCGGTTCGCTTTTATTGTGGCGTTTCTGGGGATCATGGTATTTCCAAATGCATAGGGGACAGTGGATACTCGTATGGTCAGAATTGCACAAATCCTCACTATCAAGGAAGATCATACACTTGTCCCGTTAGTGCTGGCAGACATTTATCAAGCATTGACATTATGCAAATCTGGGGCTCAATTCTTTAAAGGTTCCAATATTCTTCTACAAATATGGTTGATAGAGCATCTCCGCCATCACCCCAAATTCATGAGTTATGGATCGAGCCCGAATAACTTCATTGAGAGTTATGAGGAAAGGGTGAAAGACTACAGCGTGCTAGAAGGGTTTGAAGCCTGGGTCTCCACTTGAAGGCTCTCAAAGCAAGTAAGGTCGAGTGGACTATAAGATGGCTCCCGATGACAGAATCCATATACATGATGGCTACCAAGGGTTACCTAAGGTTGATGGGTGTGAAAAGTATCCAGCCATATGCACCGCAGAGGGTCTTAAGGCAATTAGGAAGATATCAGGTGCTACCCGAAGATGAAGATCTAACCACCCAGGTCATTAAGCTGTATCCAGAAGCTGCATTGCCCGAGACTTTGGTTCAGCAGGATTGGAACGGTTGCCGTTATCTGAAAAATGGCACCCAGGTACCAGATGTTGCAAAGGGGGAAGTGGATCTAGGTTACGCTGCATGGTTTGGGAAAAGGTCTTGTGTAAACAATGAGCTAGAGCCTGAGCCCGAGAGGCCCGCCAAGAGACCTCATGTTCAAGCTTTTGATGAGAAAATCCAAGAAAGGTTGGCTTGTGGAGAAAAGGAGAAAAAATATCAAGCCACAATTCACACCTTGGAAGAGAAGCTGAGAAACATGGAATTCAAAAATGATCTCCAGGCACAAGAAGCTGAAGGTGAAAGAAGAAGGTTGGCCCAAGAGAATGAAGCTCTCCGAGCCCAAGTTCCAAAATAAGAATAGCAGCTGAGAACCCGGGCAGAAGCAGAAAAGATAAAAAGCTCATTTACAACCTTGTACAAAAGGTACGTGACTATGAGGATGATTTGCAAAAGACTGAAGCGGAGCTAGCAAATGCCCGAGCCAAGTTAGCTAAAAATGCGGAGGGATGGGCCATTTTTGTTCGGCAACTGAAGGAGAAGTACGACAAGGGAATGGTAAGTATAAAGAAAAAGGTCAATGTCCTTGAGAAATGAAATGACCAAGCAGGCGAGAGACTTCAAAGCAGAAAGGGAGCACTGCTATTCCTTGAAGGCACATCTAGAGAAAGACCTACAGGAGCTTCAAGAGCAAAATCACACAGCTGAATAAGTTTTGGATGCCAGATCTCAGCAGATTAGACGGTTGCTACAAGAGAAGGGTATTATCAAGGAAAGGGTTAGGAGAAACGCGGACTACATTGTGATGAAGTGCAACGAGTGTGAAGACATGACCAGATCCATGTTCTTTGCTTCAGTTATGATTTTTGTCCGACAAATCATGGATGACTTGTTTCCCCTCTAGGAAGACATGGCGCAAAGGCCCGCAGCAAGGCCAACTGGAGCAGCAATTGACGCACTTATGTATTCTTGACTTTGTTTGTTCGAGTCTGTATTTTGTTGGTTTATTTTCGAGTCTGTATTTTCAGTTTTCTTTTGAAGTTGTTGGTCCACTCATCGAGTCTGTCAGTCTTTATGTTTAACTCTGTAAGGGAAGTTGTCAAGATGTTTTATTTTATTTTATGAAAATTTGAAAACCCCAAAAAATGTTTTTTTTTATTTTTATTTTATTTATTTGTTTCGCACATGTTCCCAGAACTACGCTTGGTTTGATTCATGCGGCGTCATGATACGTAGGTAATCCCCATATGATTCAATCATAGCCATGAAATGAAAAGAAAAAAAAAGGAGAAAAACAAGAAAAATTATGGGAAAGAAATAGTGGCAAATCAAGAGAGGAAAAATGAGAGAATAAAGGAATAAAGACAAGAATCAAGCAAATAAAAGCAGGAATGAAAAAAGAAATTGCAAAAGGGAAATTAGTGAAGGTCGGGATGACGCAAACAGCCATTCAAATGCGTAATAGAAATGGTTTACTTTTTAGGTGCATTGCATCCCCAACATGCGGTTGCCTATCTGTTAAGCTCTAATCGCTAACGAGTTTGCTTGTTGTCATCAAGTGTAGGCAGGTGGTTAGTTTGTTTGGCATTCTGGCAACTCACCCATACAACACCATGTCCAAAGACAAGTTGATCACGGCTGGCCAAGAATTGGATGCAAGTGTTATTGATCTGTCAAGGGAATGGGAAGAGTGTGATGTTAATCTGAAAGAGGAGATACATAAGTTGAAACACCAGATGTCAGAGATGTACCAAGCATGGGTGAAAGGACATCCACCACCATCATACCCCGCCAACCCTACTTTCGTCCTGCCTGCTGGCTCAATCCCAAGAACCTCCCACTGTTGATTCATCTGCAGGCTTCCCCATTTACCACCACTACCAAGGCACCACTTCCCAAACCCCACAAGCACCACCACCCAAACCAATCCCATGCCCCCTCCACCAGCTACCCCTATTTTCGTGGCACCCCCACCCGCTACACTCCATCGATCCTCCAGTGAGCCGTTATTCTAGACCCAAGATAACCAATACTATCCCCCAGAGCCTACTTTCAAGGCCCCAGAACATTACTCCTACACTCCTCGTTTCGACCTCCCAGTTGAGATTGAGAAACCATATAAAAACCCAGAACAAGAGGAGATGTTCAGGATGGTTAGAAGCCTGGAACAGTCATTAGGAAACATACAGGGATTGGGAGGCCAGGTGAGCATAGCCTATAGGGATTTGTGTCTATTTCCCGATGTTCAGTTGCCAGTGGGATTCAAGATGCCTAAATTTGATCTATATGATGGGCACGAAGACCCGGTGGCCATTTGAGGGGATTTTGTAGTAAAATGAGAGGAGCTGGTAGGAAAGATGAGTTGTTGATGGTGTACTTTAGCCAGAGTCTGAGTGGTACGGTATTGGAGTGATACAATTGTCAAGATCACGGAAGATGGTATACCTGGGTTGATTTGGCCCAAGCATTCGATCGTCATTTCCAATACAACATCGAGATTGTTCCAGATCGTTTGTCTTTGACTAAGATCGAGAAGAATCCTAGTGAAAGTTTCATGGAATACGATTTTCGCTGGAGAGAACAAGCAACAAGAGTTAACCCCCCGATGGAGGAGAGAGAAATGGTAGAGTACTTTCTACAAGCTCTAAAGCCTACTTATTTTGGTCATCTGATATCGGCCATAGGCAAGTCTTTCAAAGGGGTAGTGAAGATGGGTGGCATGGTGGAAAAAGGGCTTAAATCAAGTAAAATCATGAGCTACTCGGCTATCAAAGAAACTACCCAAGCCATTCAGAATGGTATTGGAGGGGTGATCGTAAAGAAGAAGAAAGAAGATGTGACAATAGTTGATTCAAGATCATGGTTTAGACCCAGGGGCCCGTCACACCATTATACCCAACCTCGACCCTATCACCGAACCTACACCCAAGCCTTGTATAATCCACCCCAATACTACTTCCCATCACCAGACCCTCAAATATTTGTCCACCACGCCCAGACATATACTCAACCTCCTGCCTACTCACAATGGCATGTCCAAGCCCCACAAAACACCTACCCAGCTCCACAAAATGCTTACCCACCCCCACGAGCCTACCAAAACCTTGCTGGCCTAGGTTTCTGACCCAATCCAGCATTCAAAAATGAGAGGTTGTAGCGAAAGAAAACTTTCACCCCATTGGGGGAGTCTTATATCAGTTTATTCCAAAGATTGAGGCAGTTGGATATGTTGAGGCCAATTAAGTCGAAATTGCTAAACCCTCCACCAATGAATCTTGATTACTCCGTGAGTTGTGAATATTGTTCTGGTACTCTGGGGCATGATATGGAGAAGTGATGGCACATGAAAAGTTCAATTCAGAAGCTCATCGACACAAACCGGATTGAAGTTCAGACTCCAGAGGCACCCAAGATCAATCAGAACCCATTGCCAACCCATGAGGGAACAAATATGATCGAGATAGTACATAAGGGGAGCCCAAGAAGCCTTCACAGTTTGTTATGATGATTCGGTCCAATGAGGTCAAGCCAGTCAAAAAACCAACGGTTGAAGGATCAGTGAAGAAGTTGAGCATGACAAACGGTGAACCATCTGTGGTAGTTAAGAAAAGATCCCCAAGTGATGTTGTAACAAATCAAGAAAAGTCAAAAGTGGTTGTGCCAGGGTTGGCGAGTAAGCCTATCATAATTGTAGAGGGTGCTCGTACGGACCCTGTCATCATCAAGCCTGTAACCCAGTTGCCGGTAATCAACACCAAGGCTGTCCCATGGAACTATGAACGGGTGATAGTGACCTATAAAGGAAAGGAAGTGAAAGAAGAAGTCAATGAAGCCCAAGGATTAACTCGTTCAGGGAGATGCTTTGCCCCAGAAGAGTTAAGGAAAGCCAAAACATCCAAAGATAATCCAGTTCTAGTAAAGAAAGCAGTCACTGAAGAAGAGGCGGAGGAGTTCTTGAAGAAAATGAAGGTACAAGATTATTCCATTGTGGAGCAGTTGAGAAAGACACCTACTCAAATTTCCTTGCTATCATTGTTGATCCATTCAGACGAGCATCGCCGGGCCCTGATGAAAATTCTGAACGAAGCTCATGTACCCGACAAAATTTCAGTGAACCATCTGGATATGATCACCAACAAAATATTTGAGGTAAACAGGGTCACCTTCTCTGATGACGAGTTGCCTGTGGAAGGTACTGAACACAACAGAGCTCTCTATCTTACGGTTAAATGTGAAGATTCTGTGGTCACCAAGGTATTAGTTGACAATGGTTCCAGTGCAAAATCTACCCTCTATCTACTCTGAACAAGTAGAAAGTTGATGATGAGAGGATTCACAAAAACAGCATATGTATTCGAGCTTTTGACGGTGGAGGAAAAGATTCGGTTGGTGATATAGTGCTTGAATTGACAATAGGACCGGTGGAATTCACCATGGAGTTCTAGGTACTGGATGTACTTGTCTCTTACAATTTGTTGTTAGGTCGGCCTTGGATACATGCCGCCAAAGCATTCCCGTCCACTTTGCACCAGATGGTTAAGTTCGAGTGGGATAGACAGGAGATCGTCGTGCATGGTGAGGAGAATTTATGTGCTCACAGTGATGCCTCCATCCCATTTATTGAGGCTAAAGATGACAAAGGGCCTTGGGTCTATCAAGTTTTTGAAACAGTGCCGGTCGAGAAGGTTCTAGAAGGGAAATGTGTTCTGACTCCAAAGATAGCCTCTGCATCCGTCATGGTGGTGTCACACCTCCTTTTTCCGCCCCCGCGAAGGGCGAAGGGAGTTTTTTCCAATTAAAGGACAGTCAAAACGGGATTGGTTTAATTATTTCAGAGTCGTCACTTGGGAGATTTAGGGTGTCCCAAGTCACCAATTTTAATCCCGAATCGAGGAAAAGAGTGACTCTATATTACAGTCTGCGTACCAGAAATCCGGATAAGGAATTCTGTTAACCCGGGAGAAGGTGTTAGGCATTCCCGAGTTCCGTGGTTCTAGCACGGTCGCTCAACTGTTATATTCGGCTTATTTATCTGATTTTTAATACAATTATGAACCATGTGCAAATTTTATCTTTTACCGCTTTATTATTATAATTATTATTTTTTAGGAATGTGAACATCGCTTAAAACATATCTTTGGATTGTGTCACATGAAATGCACCCACAATACGAAACATATTTTATTTGATGTTTTAGGATTTAGATTTGGGTCACATGAAATGCGCATCCGAGTTTAAGAAGGTAAAATTAATTAAATCGCGCCTAAAGAGTCTAGCGCGTCATTATCTTTGGGGAAGGAAGTGAAATTCACTAAACAATCCATCCCAAATTCTAAGTAATTTTTTTTAAATAATTAAATAAATAAATGAGATTGGAGAATCCTATAAATTTGTATTATTTACATCTATTTATTTTTAGCGAAATCCTTTAAGAATATCCTTTAATGACTACCTTTTTATTATTACTAAGTTTTTTATAAATATAAAATCAATATCTACATTCTTGAAAATGACATATTAAATAGAAGAGAAAAACAAATATTAACAGAAAGTAATAAAATTATAATCATAAATACAACATGGAATTATCGAAAAGTAAAAAATAAAATAAAAATAAAAAAAACTAATTATCCCATAGTTGGATTAAAATTCAAATTGTTAGTAAGACTATCTATTTATTTTTAGCGAAATCCTTTAAGAATATCCTTTAATGACTACCTTTTTATTATTACTAAGTTTTTTATAAATATAAAATCAATATCTACATTCTTGAAAATGACATATTAAATAGAAGAGAAAAACAAATATTAACAGAAAGTAATAAAATTATAATCATAAATACAACATGGAATTATCGAAAAGTAAAAAAAATAAAAAAAAAACTAATTATCCCATAGTTGGATTAAAATTCAAATTGTTAGTAAGACTTAAGCTTATTGAAACTAATTATTTACAAATACTGAAAATTGAAAGAAATAAAAATAAAAACTTGAGTACTAAATCATATTTATAAAAATTTAAACAATTTAACATTAACTAACTTTGTTTTAATTCATCATGTCTTAATACTTGTTCGCAAACTAATTCATGTTATAACTGAAATTGACTACATGATTCGGATTAACTTATCGTTGACGAAAAACCTTATGAATAAGGAACTTAGTTAATTTTTGCCAAACTGATTCAATAACGCCGTTTTTACGTTATTTCTTCTATTTTTTGTTATTAAACAGTTTTAATTAATAATCAGGCTTAAATATATTTCCTAATAATCTGGTTAAGGCGTTATTTAATATGTCGCTATAATATGCCTAGTTATGCCAAATGACAGTGATTTACAGAATAATAATACATGAATAACCTAAATACAATACAAAAAATTAAATTAAACTAAATTAAAATTTTAATACTCCATTCTTCATTTCAGCTTACAAAATGCCAAAATTACAGTTGTGTACCTGATATTGTCAATATAAGAAGAAGAAAGTCAGCAACGTAATACGTAACACAGCAACAGCAATAATAACCAGCAATAACCAGCCAACGAAAATCCCAGTGACAGCTTTGAAAAATTCAAAATAAAAATCCAAGAATGCCGAAAATAACGGACAGAAACCAAGGGAAATTTTCAGATTTTTGAAAGGCTATTTAATCTTCAACCCTTAATTTCTACACCTGTATACCAGAATATTTATCAGGTGTGTACTACTTTCTCTTCTAATTCTCAACTCTTTTTTTTTTATTTTTTTTTCTTTGTATGCTTTTCTTTTCTTGAGAGTTTCAATGTTTTTTTCGGAATAAATGTTCAGCTCCTTTTTTTTTCTAATCTCTCTTTTTTTTTCTGTCTGTCTTTTTTTTCTCCCGTTTTTTTTCTGTCTGTGTATTTCTCCTCTCTGTCTCCCTGTATATTCTGATTTCAAGACTTCTTATAACCCATCCCATAAATCTTTTAATCAATTAAAATCAACCCATTTTCTCTACCAAACCCATTATCTTCCCACTCATCCCCATTATATTAAATAAACATATCACACCACCCCATTTTATTTTGTTCCCCATGCTTCATTTAAAATAATGCAAGATTCCCCTTTAAATTAAATCTTGTCCCCCCTTTATATTAAACAACTATATCACAACCCACCCCATTTCATTTTGTCCCCCATGCTTCAAATAAACAATTACAAAATGTACAATTCCTAAACTACCCCTTCCCACCTTACTGAAATTACCAAACTACCCCTGAACGTATTACAAATTTACCAAACTACCCATCAGCTATAACACATCAATTAATCAAACTTAACCAAAATATAGACAATATGATCAATTTCTAACAATGTTCAAACAACAATATGAACACGGATGAACATCATAACAACAATATCACATGAACATGATTTTAACAACATTTCAACAACAAATCACATGAACACAAATTGAACAACCAAGAACAACTAAAATTTGATTGAACAATATTTTAGCAACAAACAATCCTATTTTCGGATTCAACAACAACAACAAACAAAGTATGAAGATTTCTAAATTCAATCATATTGAACTTAAAATCGACTCTAACAACATTACAACAAACAATTCTTATATTAAACTTTAAACAAGATTATGAGAACAATTCAAGCAATAATCATAAATGGTAAACAAGAAATCAAACTATACAAAATTCGGATTCAAGATCATCCAAACATGAACATGAATGAATCTATTTTAACACAACAAACATGACGGATTAAACGATTAAATCAATATATTCCTTTAACACAACTAAATTCTTTAAACAAATAACAAGATCGACGAAGAAACAATTATGAACTTAAACTTGAACTTAACAATACTAACAATTTCTAACAATACATAAACACATGAAACAAATTGAAGAAATAGTTAATTAAATTTCAATTTGAATCTAACAAACAACAAACTAACAAATATTCACTTAAACAATAATACAAACATGAAATGAATATGAAAACAACTAATTAAACTTCTATTTTGAAATCTGAAAATTAATTTTAACAAAGCACATGAACATGAACAAACTAGAAAAATGATTTCAACGATGAACAACGAACAAAACAAGAATTGAATTCTTTAACGATTTTGGATCCGGAAAATATCAAACAAAAATATGGACAAAAATAAAACTCAAAAACAACTAACCGGAGATGAATCAACGACGAACTTTGATTGTAAACAAATCTGTCCGAGAACGAATCTCGCACCAAGATAACTTGACGTCGAAGACAACTACGAACGGACGACCAAAGAAGGTGGTCGTTTGGCATCGTTTAAAACGAAGAATGGCAGCCCGCCACAAGCAGGAGGCAGCAGCAGCAACACTACTGGAGCAGCAGCACGAAACAGTAGCAGCAGCAGTGTTGGAGAAGATGCAACGGCAGCCATGGGAGCTCGAGTTCGAGCTCGATGAAGCTCGTCCATGGCTGGACGCGGCGGGCAGCAGTTGTGGTGGTTTGTTTGGACGACACAACAGCAACATGAAGGATGAAAAACGCAGCAGCAGCAGTGTTGGAGAAGAAGAAAACGCAACAGCAGGAGGAGAAGCAACTACGGGCAACAATGGTGGCGTAGAAGTTGCTCGACGAACTTGAAAAACGCAGCCATGGCAGCGAGGGGATGTCGTGGGGGTGAGAGTGGTTGTGTTGTGTGTGTGTTGACGTGAGGGGGGCAGGGGTGTGAGGGGGGAAGGTCTGCCATGGGAGGAGCTTGGGGAAGCTTGAGGAAGAAGAAGAAGATAGGAGGGGGAGGATGGATTTCTTAGGGTTTTCTTCTTCTTCTTTTCTTTTTGGTTTTGTTTTTGTTTTGTGTTTTGAAAAATGAAGAAGGGTGTTGGGTATTTGGGTTAATGGACAGGGGCGACCCAGTTCGAAATGGACTGGGTCGTAGGGAAGATTGGGCCATTTTTTTGGGCATATGGCTTGAAATCGAAGAAGAGGCCCAATTCCGACTTTCTTTATATTTTCGCTCTCTTTTCTTCTTTTATTTCTCTAAAACTAAACTATAAAAAATACTTAAACTATTATTAAGAACTAAATTAAGTTATAAAAGCGCAAATTAACTCCAAATAACAATTAACGCACAATTAAGTAATAATTAAGCATAAAATTGTATATTTGGACATTAAATGCTAAAAATGCAAACGATGCCTATTTTTTGTAATTTTTAATTTTTGTAAAACAAATTTAATTACTAACAATTGTAGAATTAAATCCTACATGCAAAATGCGACATATTTTTGTATTTTTTATTAATTTAGCAAATAAACACGCACAGACAAATACAAATAATTATTCAAAATATCACAAAATATCACAAAATTGCACACCAAAGAAAAATCATTTTATTTTTGAATTTTTTGGGAGTAATTCTCATATAGGGCAAAAATCACGTGCTTACAGCTGCCCCTCTTTGCCCGGAGACACGAAGGGTTTTCGTGCAAAGATAAAGCGAGCGATTTTTGCCCATCCGAGTACTCCGTTGAAGCATTTTTTGAAAAAGATTTGACCGAACCTTTGCTTCAAAGGTTTTCTACATATCCTGGGCTAAACAGGAATCAGGTCAATGTAGTTCGGGAAGTTTTTGGTAGCTGGGACTACCGTGGGACTGCGATGTTACTGCTGTTGCATGCTGTTATCACTGCTTACCGATCTCCTTGTTACACCGTGCTTAAAAGAAAACAAGAAGCTAGGCTAGACCAAAATTTGTTCTTGTTGCCTTGCTTTCTTGTCGGCTTGTGTTTCCTCCGGTGCTTTTCTTCCGATGTTTTTCTTCCTTTTGACACATGCACTTGAGTTTATGCTGGGACCTCTTGTTGCAACCTTCTGCTTCCCGGTGCTGGGGATTTTATTGTTTACTGCTGGGGATTCCTGTTGTAACCTTCCGCCTTCTGGTGGGGTTACTGATTCCAAAATCTGTAATACAAGACTAAAAAGTTGCTTCAATGCAAAATTATGAAATGTATGCCCGCATTATACTGGTGGGCGACCTAGAGCTGAAAGTATTCCCGCATTTTACTGGTGGGCGACCTAGAACATGAATGTATTCCCGCATTTTACTGGTGGGCGACCTAGAACTGAAATGTATTCCCACATTTTACTGGTGGGCGACCTAGAACTGAAATGTATTCCCGCATTTTACTGGTGGGCGACCTAGAACAGAAAGTATTCCCGCATTTTACTGGTGGGCGACCTAGAACATAAAGTATTCCCGCATTTTACTGGTGGGCGACCTAGAACTGAAATGTATTCCCGCATTATACTGGTGGGCGACCTAGAACTGAAATGTATTCCCGCATTCTACTGGTGGGCGACCTAGAACTGAAATGTATTCCCGCATTTTACTGGTGGGCGACCTAGAACTGAAATGTATTCCCGCATTCTACTGGTGGGTGACCTAGAACTGAAATGTATTCCCGCATTTTACTGGTGGGCGACCTAGAACTGAAATGTATTCCCGCATTTTACTGGTGGGCGACCTAGAACATAAATGTATTCCCGCATTTTACTGGTGGGCGACCTAGAACTGAAATGTATTCCCGCATTATACTGGTGGGCGACCTAGAACTTAAAAGTATTCCCACATTCTACTGGTGGGCGACCTAGAACTGAAATGTATTCCCGCATTTTACTGGTGGGCGACCTAGAACATAAAGTATTCCCGCATTTTACTGGTGGGCGACCTAGAACAGAAAGTATTCCCGCATTTTACTGGTGGGCGACCTAGAACAGAAAGTAAAAGGACAGAAATGTATGCCTCTGTTATATGGGCGGGCTCCCAACTTCAATGCTAACTTAGGAGGAAATGCGTCTCCTATGGGTAAACTAAACTTAGGAGGAAATGCGTCTCCTATGGGTAAAAGTAAATTTAGGAGGAAATACGTCTCCTATGGGTAAACTAAACTTAGGAGGAAATGCGTCTCCTATGGATAAACTAAACTTAGGAGGAAATGCGTCTCCTGTGGGTAAAACTAAACTTAGGAGGAAATGCGTCTCCTATGGGTGAAACTAACTTAGGAAGTGCGTCTCCTATGGCAGAATTAGACTTAGGAAGTGCGTCTCCTATTGGCAAAGGCGTGGAATGTATTCCCTTGTTATACAGGTGGGCGCCTAAAATATGCAATGGACAGACAAGAAAAGTATTCCTCTCGTTATTTAGGTGGGCGCCTGGCTTCAACAACAACTTTGAAAATAAAATCCTATTCGAGGGCGGATGAACCCAAAATATCCTATTTGAGGGCGGATGAACCCAAAATATCCTATTCGAGGGCGGATGAACCCAAAATATCCTATTCGAGGGCGGATGAACCCAAAATATCCTATTCGAGGGCGGATGAACCCAAAATATCCTATTCGAGGGCGGATGAACCCAAAATATCCTATTCGAGGGCGGATGAACCCACAATATCCTATTCGAGGGCGGATGAACCCACAATATCCTATTCGAGGGCGGATGAACCCAAAATATCCTTAAGACTTGAAAATGTCTTACCTCGAATACTTGCTGGGGATAACACTATTGGGGAATTATTTACTTACCTGTTGGGGGGGTAAAATGTTATCAGCTGGGGATAACGTTGTCGAGGATAACACTGTTGGGGGATTCTGATTCTTTCAGAACTAGTGCTTCACTGAGCTCAAGTTTCATCCCTTTGTTGGGGAACAACTTCCTCCATAGAACTTATTATGTTGGGGGCAACACTGGTTCTAAGACCACTTCCCTTGAGACTGGCGTTATCTTTATTCTTTCCCGCATGGGTACCTGACTTCCAGAAAATTTTCTAAGCGGAAGGAAAATTTTCTGCCCCAGTTTGATAATATCCCTTGCGGCATGCATTTCTGGCATCAATGCCATTTCCTTTACCTGTTTCAAATCAAACAAAATTTGTTAGTTTAAAACATGGTGGTTGGTTGTGATACCCCTACTGGGATGGCTTTTCCCTTTCTCCTTCCTTGCTCTGCGTTCCACAGCTTGTTGGGGATGATATTATGTGCTGGGGATAATCCCTTCCTGCTGGGGATATCCGTCTTCTTTTGTGACATAGCTCGGAAGCTGGTATTTCCCCGACCTTTTAGTCCTAGTATGAATTTCCCAAATCATGCTCATTGCTCTCCTTGATTTGCCCACGGGCTTTGGCCTTGAGGTTTATAACTTTGGTTTTGGCAAGGATATCCCTTTTGACACTCGTCAATCCTTTTGTCAATTTCCTTTTGCTGGGGATATTTTCTTGACACTGGCCTCGCGCTTGTTCCTCGCTGACTACACCATTTGGATGCACTAGTCAGATCTCATTTTGTATAATTGGGAAGCTGATGACATATTTTGAAGTCATTTCATACTTGTTCTGACCGGACAGACTCTATTGGGGAAATTTTTTTATGAAAGGAGAAAGATAAAAGATACAAAACAAAAGACAAAGGAAACGATGACTCTTTTACAAAAGAAACTATAAATAAAAACCTATCAAACGCAGATACCGACTCTAATGGCCATGACATGCGTATGTGGCCTATCCTCTACCGTCAATCATCTTTCAAGATCTTCAATTGGCGATTCCCCATTGGATTCTTAATCTTATTCGACTTGTAGTGCCCGAAGGGTTTTCACTATCAAGTCTCTCTCATTTTTTGTTCTTCTCTCAGCTTTCATCGCCTTATGGTGCCTGTGAAGGTTTTCACCGATAAGACTCTCTCATTTATATCACTTTCCAGCTGGGGATTTGGAGTGTTGTCGGTATGACTCTCTCTGCTGGAGATTAGAGTCCTTTCTGCTGTGGAACAGAATGTTATGTTCGCCGGTAAGACTCTCATTTGTCTGACTTGGCATCTTTTGAAGACTGGTCAGAAGGTCTTTCTTTGGACCGTAATGTGGGTTTTGGATAGGGCTAGAAAAAAAAGGGTATTAAAGGCTCAAAAATGCATTAATTCTGGGTTATTAGTTACAACTTTCGGAACTAGATTTATTTACCACAAACGCAACTTTTGCCCCAGTTTCTTGCTTGGGATATTTTACTTGATTGATTTATATTTTTTTCAAAACTATGACCGAGCCGTGAAGCGCCTACGTATCCTCTTTGAGGAATCAGGTCAAACGTAGTTCCCAATTCCTCTTTTTTCATTTGACTTTCTTTTGTGTTTTTTTTTGTTACCATTTTTCTTTTCTTTTCTTTTTCGTTTTGTTGTTTTCTTTTCTTCTTCTTCTTTTTTCATGTTTTCATGCCATGCTCGCGTTTTCTAGTCGTTTTTTACTGATTCCGAACGAGGGGTATGAAAGAAAAATAAGTAAGGCTCAAAAAGGGGTAACAAAGGATAAAGTGTTTAGGTAGCAGAACAAAATGCCTTCGTCATTCCAGTCTTCAAAACATGCCAAATGCAAACAACACAACAAACAATAGATTTATAGTCTCTTCCGACGGTGCTGGGCTTGACAATTATGTTAAACATATGTTTGTTCATTTGTCACTTCTAAAGCACCGTTGGGCGACACTATCATTCTCTTTTATTATGAACGACCCTCATGCCAATTTAGGCGAATCTTTATTTAACGGTTTTCTTTGTGTTTGCCCCAGTTCCACATGACTCGGGCTCCAAATAATCTCAAACCGTTCTTATTTCCTTTAAATGCTTTGATCACCTTCTCAGGGTTTTATGATTAACTTTTAAGACTAGGCCCAAACTGGGTGCGCATGTCATGTCCCTAGAATCGGCATTGAACAAAAATGATAAAAGGACTAAACAAAAAGATGACTGGAAATAATAAAAGACCGGATTTTGTATTAGACTACCGGTGAAATGGTTTAAATAACAAAACAAACAAAACAATCCAGAACAAAATCCTAAAACAAACTGGACAAGACAACATCCGACTTATAACCCTAATAATCCGAACAACAGAAATGACAACAAAATGAGCCACCACAAGCTTCTCTCTTGCTGACCAAGGAACGAAACGTCCTCCCACTTTATCAAAATTGGCATTTTAGCCACTGAGCTTTACATCAATACTGCCGAGACCATTACCAGCTTCAATCTCATCAACCTCCGTCGGCAAGTTCTCGAGGGGGTTCGAGTGCTCCATGTCACTGTTATTAATCACAACCCGCCCTTCTCGGATCATTTTCTCTACTTCCCTTCTCCAACTATGACAGCTCTCAATGTTGTGCCCTATGACATTGGAGTGGTAGGCGCATCGCGCTGCCGGATCAAAGCTCCTTGCAAGTGGATTTAGAGTACATGCGGGGAGTGGCTCAATCGAGCCAGCATGCCTTAGCCTTTCAAACAGACTGACATAAGATACCCCGATGGGGGTGAAAGCCTTTCCTCGTTTCAGCAGCCTCTTCATTCTTGCATGTTGACAGGGCCGGAAACCTGATCCAGGTGGCTTTTGGTAGGCTTGTGTAGGTGGGTAGGCATTTTGTGGAGCAGGGTGCCTGGAAAGTGAAGTATGGCGGGGAAAGAAGTGGTGTTGGGGAGCGGAGAAGCATTGAGGAGTGATGGAGCTACTCGGGTAGCTGGGAAAGCTGCCATAAGTGGGTTGAGATGGAGAGTATGGGGGATCTTCCATTATGGTGTTGGGTGCTTGGGAAATGACAGAGTTCAAGAGGCTTGGCGGTGGAAGGGGTGGTGCTTTTCCAGTTATCCATGCCTGATACATATCTGTCACATGTTGTCTCAGCATTTTCACTTCCTCTACCAACCTGTTATTCCGTTCGACCAATTGTTGTCGGTCATCGATACCGACCCACTCGGTTCTGCAGTTCTGAGCCATTGTTCTTTGATTTTGCTTTGCAGGGAAGAGCTACCACAACCAACCACTTTTCTATATATGAACATAGCAAAGGGAAGCCATCAACGTTAGTGTTAGGGCATTTGACAGACAATCATATATCAGAGATACAATTGTGCCCCTCCGAAAATTTCCCACACTTTCCTTTATTTATTTATTCTTTTTATTATTATTATTATTATTATTATTTTCTTTTTTTTTTAGTGGTGGTCGAATCTTATGGAGATTGCCTACGTATCATGTCCCCGCATGAATCAGACCTTGCGTAGTTCGGACCAATAAAATATAAACAATAGTAAACATTTTTCAATTTTCATATTAGAACAAACTGAGTTTCAAAGGTTTGAAGATGACCTACAAACTTGAAACTCAGGCAAACCACATTATTCTAATCAAGAGATTTATAAACTCAAAAACAAAAGGCTAGCTCCCTTTCTCTGTTCGACAAATGCAACCAAACAGTTATTTTTGCAAATGTGGCCCCTTCCAATTTTCACATGAATTTTGAGGCCGGTGAGGATTATTTTGATACTTTACAAACTTGTCCATTCTTTTACGAAAATAACCTTTCGACAACTGAAAGATACTCTAAGGCTATTTCGGCAAGAACGGTTTAAGACGCGGCCGAAGCTGGCTCGGCTTATTATGACAAAATTCAAACGGTATTCACCTGACTGTTGACTCTTTGTTTTTATTTTTCTTTTCAAAATTACAAAAAAACCTGGTGTTGCAAACACGGCCCTTCAGCGCCTCGGGGACGAGGATTTTTAAGGCTGAGTGGGTCAACTGGATCAAAATCCTAAAATGACCCAAAGGTGGCTGTTTATGCAAAGTCAGCCTTCCGGCGTCCCTTTCGGGAACATTCGGCTATGTCTTGATAAAACAGCGTCACCCGACCTCTTAAAAATTTGACATATTTTTTTTATTATTATTACTTCTTTTTCTTTTTTATTGGCTATTTTAGCAAAATGGGGGGGTTGGACCCGATGAGGGTTGCCTACGTATCTCACATCCGGTGAGAATCAAACCCGCGTAGTTCGGGTCTCGTGAATAAGTAAATGAACTAATATTTTTTTTATTGGAACTGTGAAAGAACTGCTCAAAGGAAGTATATATATTTTTTTTGATTGATTTCTTTTTGAAAGAAAAACTTGTAAAAATTCATTTTCTTTTGATTTGAACTTTGAGAATTTCAAAAGTAAAAGGAAGTTTTTTTTTTTTTGAATTTCCATTTGTTTTTTTTTCTTATTCTAAAGAAAAAAAAAGAAAATATTTTTGGAATTTTACTTTTGATAAAAGAAATGCTTCTAAAAAATATTTTTTGAATTTTGAATTTTCTTTTCAATTTTGAAAGAAGTATCAAAATATTTTCGGATTTTTTTTTTTTAAAAAAAACATTTTTATTATTTTTGTTTTATCAACAATGGAAAATAAAGATATTTATATTATTTTTTGCAAGACATATCTTTTTTGGAATTTTACTTTGAATTTTCTTGGCAAGACAAATACTCTTTGCAACAAATAAAGATATATATATTTTTTGGAAATAAAAAAAAAACTTTTCAGATTTATATATATATTTGCGACAAATAATGAAAGATTTTTTTATTTTTTTTTATTTTTATTTTTTTGCATTTTCATAAGCAAATAAATAATAAAAAAAAACCCATTTTAAAAATAAGACTCTTTTTCATTTTCATTTTCATGGCAAGACAAACTATATATTTTTTCTATTTTTATTTTTTGAAAAACAAAACAGAACAACGACTCTTTTTTTTCTTTTCTTAGCTTTTAATAAAACAAACTAATAAGACATATTTTTTTTCATTTCTCAAAATTTCGGCAGAGTTTTGACAGTATTTGGGCATTTGTTTTCTTTTCAAAATAAACAATCAATTCCCTAACCGCTATTTCTTTTTTTTTTTCAAAATATTATTCCTGATATTCACAAGTCAGTCAACACACAAGTCCGTATCAAATTAATGCGCAAGTAGTAACAAGTAAGATGCATCAGGATGGTCATTTTCATTTTTGGTGCACCTGTCCTAGACAGACCCAACCCCTGTGTTGAGCCTCCAAAGTCAGATGCACGTGATGCAAACAAACGTTCCTACTAGGGATCCGGCATGTGGCTTTGTTATACTAGGTTCAGAACCTGGGTGTTTGTTCTAGACCTGGCTTACCCGAGCGGACAGCTCGAGCCGAGGGGGTAGCGTACCGGGAATACAGAAGCTTCACCGGCTTAGCAACTTGTCCGAACCTCGTTCTAAATTGGGATTTTACACTATACAGAAAAGAAGTCGTACGAAGTACACCCTTCTTCATGATTTAGAAGACTCAGAGAGGAGATGGGTTTCGGCACAGTTTATACACAGTTCACGTAATATCAAAGCGGTAAAAGCAGCATTTAGCACATTAGGCTCAAACAGGTAAAAATCAGATAAAACCAAATATAACAATTTATATGAGCTCGAATTTCTAACCCTGAACCACTGGTTCTGGGTTAAGTCCCCAGCAGAGTCGCCAGAGCTGTCACACCTCCTTTTTCCGCCCCCGCGAAGGGCGAAGGGAGTTTTTTCCAATTAAAGGACAGTCGAAACGGGATTGGTTTAATTATTTCAGAGTCGCCACTTGGGAGATTTAGGGTGTCCCAAGTCACCAATTTTAATCCCGAATCGAGGAAAAGAATGACTCTATATTACAGTCTGCGTACCAGAAATACGGATAAGGAATTCTGTTAACCCGGGAGAAGGTGTTAGGCATTCCCGAGTTCCGTGGTTCTAGCGCGGTCGCTCAACTGTTATATTCGGCTTATTTATCTGATTTTTAATACAATTATGAACCATGTGCAAATTTTATCTTTTACCGCTTTATTATTATAATTATTATTTTTTAGGAATGTGAACATCGCTTAAAACATATCTTTGGATTGTGTCACATGAAATGCACCCACAATACGAAACATATTTTATTTGATGTTTTAGGATTTAGATTTGGGTCGCATGAAATGCGCATCCGAGTTTAAGAAGGTAAAATTAATTAAATCGCGCCTAAAGAGTCTAGCGCGTCATTATCTTTGGGGAAGGAAGTGAAATTCACTAAACAATCCATCCCAAATTCTAAGTAATTTTTTTTAAATAATTAAATAAATAAATGAGATTGGAGAATCCTATAAATTTGTATTATTTACATCTATTTATTTTTAGCGAAATCCTTTAAGAATATCCTTTAATGACTACCTTTTTATTATTACTAAGTTTTTTATAAATATAAAATCAATATCTACATTCTTGAAAATGACATATTAAATAGAAGAGAAAAATAAATATTAACAGAAAGTAATAAAATTATAATCATAAATACAACATGGAATTATCGAAAAGTAAAAAATAAAATAAAAATAAAAAAAAAACTAATTATCCCATAGTTGGATTAAAATTCAAATTGTTAGTAAGACTATCTATTTATTTTTAGCGAAATCCTTTAAGAATATCCTTTAATGACTACCTTTTTATTATTACTAAGTTTTTTATAAATATAAAATCAATATCTACATTCTTGAAAATGACATATTAAATAGAAGAGAAAAACAAATATTAATAGAAAGTAATAAAATTATAATCATAAATACAACATGGAATTATCGAAAAGTAAAAAAAATAAAAAAATAAAAAAAAAACTAATTATCCCATAGTTGGATTAAAATTCAAATTGTTAGTAAGACTTAAGCTTATTGAAACTAATTATTTAATAATACTGAAAATTGAAAGAAATAAAAATAAAAACTTGAGTACTAAATCATATTTATAAAAATTTAAACAATTTAACATTAACTAACTTTGTTTTAATTCATCATGTCCTAATATTTGTTCGCAAACTAATTCATGTTATAACTGAAATTGACTACATGATTCGGATTAACTTATCGTTGACGAAAAACCTTATGAATAAGGAACTTAGTTAATTTTTGCCAAACTGATTCAATAACGCCGTTTTTACGTTATTTCTTCTATTTTTTGTTATTAAACAGTTTTAATTAATAATCAGGCTTAAATATATTTCCTAATAATCTGGTTAAGGCGTTATTTAATATGTCGCTATAATATGCCTAGTTATGCCAAATGACAGTGATTTACAGAATAATAATACATGAATAACCTAAATACAATACAAAAAATTAAATTAAACTAAATTAAAATTTTAATACTCCATTCTTCATTTCAGCTTACAAAATGCCAAAATTACAGTTGTGTACCTGATATTGTCAATATAAGAAGAAGAAAGTCAGCAACGTAATACGTAACACAGCAACAGCAATAATAACCAGCAATAACCAGCCAACGAAAATCCCAGTGACAGCTTTGAAAAATTCAAAATAAAAATCCAAGAATGCCGAAAATAACGGACAGAAACCAAGGGAAATTTTCAGATTTTTGAAAGGCTATTTAATCTTCAACCCTTAATTTCTACACCTGTATACCAGAATATTTATCAGGTGTGTACTACTTTCTCTTCTAATTCTCAACTCTTTTTTTTTATTTTTTTTTCTTTGTATGTTTTTCTTTCTTGAGAGTTTCAATGTTTTTTTCGGAATAAATGTTCAGCTCCTTTTTTTTCTAATCTCTTTTTTTTTTCTGTCTGTCTTTTTTTCTCCCGTTTTTTTTCTGTCTGTGTATTTCTCCTCTCTGTCTCCCTGTATATTCTGATTTCAAGACTTCTTATAACCCATCCCATAAATCTTTTAATCAATTAAAATCAACCCATTTTCTCTACCAAACCCATTATCTTCCCACTCATCCCCATTATATTAAATAAACATATCACACCACCCCATTTTATTTTGTTCCCCATGCTTCATTTAAAATAATGCAAGATTCCCCTTTAAATTAAATCTTGTCCCCCCTTTATATTAAACAACTATATCACAACCCACCCCATTTCATTTTGTCCCCCATGCTTCAAATAAACAATTACAAAATGTACAATTCCTAAACTACCCCTTCCCACCTTACTGAAATTACCAAACTACCCCTGAACATATTACAAATTTACCAAACTACCCATCATTTATAACACATCAATTAATCAAACTTAACCAAAATATAGACAATATGATCAATTTCTAACAATGTTCAAACAACAATATGAACACGGATGAACATCATAACAACAATATCACATGAACATGATTTTAACAACATTTCAACAACAAATCACATGAACACAAATTGAACAACCAAGAACAACTAAAATTTGATTGAACAATATTTTAGCAACAAACAATCCTATTTTCGGATTCAACAACAACAACAAACAAAGTATGAAGATTTCTAAATTCAATCATATTGAACTTAAAATCAACTCTAACAACATTACAACAAACAATTCTTATATTAAACTTTAAACAAGATTATGAGAACAATTCAAGCAATAATCATAAATGGTAAACAAGAAATCAAACTATACAAAATTCGGATTCAAGATCATCCAAACATGAACATGAATGAATCTATTTTAACACAACAAACATGACGGATTAAACGATTAAATCAATATATTCCTTTAACACAACTAAATTCTTTAAACAAATAACAAGATCGACGAAGAAACAATTATGAACTTAAACTTGAACTTAACAATACATAAACACATGAAACAAATTGAAGAAATAGTTAATTAAATTTCAATTTGAATCTAACAAACAACAAACTAACAAATATTCACTTAAACAATAATACAAACATGAAATGAATATGAAAACAACTAATTAAACTTCTATTTTGAAATCTGAAAATTAATTTTAACAAAGCACATGAACATGAACAAACTAGAAAAATGATTTCAACGATGAACAACGAACAAAACAAGAATTGAATTCTTTAACGATTTTGGATCCGGAAAATATCAAACAAAAATATGGACAAAAATAAAACTCAAAAACAACTAACCGGAGATGAATCAACGACGAACTTTGATTGTAAACAAATCTGTCCGAGAACGAATCTCGCACCAAGATAACTTGACGTCGAAGACGACTACGAACGGACGACCAAAGAAGGTGGTCGTTTGGCATCGTTTAAAACGAAGAATGGCAGCCCGCCACAAGCAGAAGGCAGCAGCAGCAACACTACTGGTGCAGCAGCACGAAACAGTAGCAGCAGCAGTGTCGGAGAAGATGCAACAGCAGCCATGGGAGCTCGAGTTCGAGCTCGATGAAGCTCGTCCATGGCTGGACGCGGCGGGCAGCAGTTGTGGTGGTTTGTTTGGACGACACAACAGCAACATGAAGGATGAAAAATGCAGCAGCAGCAGTGTTGGAGAAGAAGAAAACGCAACAGCAGGAGGAGAAGCAACTACGGGCAACAATGGTGGCGTAGAAGTTGCTCGACGAACTTGAAAAACGCAGCCATGGCAGCGAGGGGATGTCGTGGGGGTGAGAGTGGTTGTGTTGTGTGTGTGTTGACGTGAGGGGGGCAGGGGTGTGAGGGGGGAAGGTCTGCCATGGGAGGAGCTTGGGGAAGCTTGAGGAAGAAGAAGAAGATAGGAGGGGGAGGATGGATTTCTTAGGGTTTTCTTCTTCTTCTTTTCTTTTTGGTTTTGTTTTTGTTTTGTGTTTTGAAAAATGAAGAAGGGTGTTGGGTATTTGGGTTAATGGACAGGGGCGACCCAGTTCGAAATGGACTGGGTCGTAGGGAAGATTGGGCCATTTTTTTGGGCATATGGCTTGAAATCGAAGAAGAGGCCCAATTCCGACTTTCTTTATATTTTCGCTCTCTTTTCTTCTTTTATTTCTCTAAAACTAAACTATAAAAAATACTTAAACTATTATTAAGAACTAAATTAAGTTATAAAAGCGCAAATTAACTCCAAATAACAATTAACGCACAATTAAGTAATAATTAAGCATAAAATTGTATATTTGGACATTAAATGCTAAAAATGCAAACGATGCCTATTTTTTGTAATTTTTAATTTTTGTAAAACAAATTTAATTACTAACAATTGTAGAATTAAATCCTACATGCAAAATGCGACATATTTTTGTATTTTTTATTAATTTAGCAAATAAACACGCACAGACAAATACAAATAATTATTCAAAATATCACAAAATATCACAAAATTGCACACCAAAGAAAAATCATTTTATTTTTGAATTTTTTGGGAGTAATTCTCATATAGGGCAAAAATCACGTGCTTACAGGTGGCCTCGAAAGTGCTGAAAAATGGCTTTATGCCAAGTAAAGGTCTAGGTGCATCCTTGCAGGGTATCATACAGCCAGTGTCCCTCCCTGAAAACTTGGGCACATTCGTTCTTGGATTCAAACCCACAACGGCAGATGTGAAAAGGGCTAGAAAGTCGAAACAGAAGGCGTAGGCACTTACAAAACCTATCCCGCGTCTCTCTAGGTCTTTTGTCAAGACTGGTGCTAGGAAACGCCCAGTGACGATAGTTCCAAGTTCTGTGGTTGACATTGATGAAGAGTTAATTGAAAGGTTCCAGAGGTTGTTTGATGATGTGAACATGGTAGAAGTTGGAGAAGGTTCTAGCAAAGCATACGTGCAGTTCGTCGGGCCGAATGTAAAGCTTAAAAATTGGAAGGCTACTCCTCTCCCTACTCGGAAGGAGTCTTGATAGTTTGTTTTGTTTTCCTTTCTATCTGGGTCATTCCAGGGTTGTGACCCAGATTTTTATTTTCCGCTTGTTGATGTACAAACCCTTTTATCCTTTATTTTCAATGAAATGCTATTTCTCTTTTCCCATCATTCCTGATAGCTCTTATTTTTGTTTTTTTTCTTCTCTGTACAGTTCTTTTTATGCTGGTTTTAATGACATGACATGCATGAGGAATCTTCGGCCAAGTCTTAAAAGTCAATCTAATTCTGAAATAATAATTCAAGAAATAGAGTGTGATGATGAATCAGAATACGATGAGGATGAGGCATTTGAGGATATTAGTAAGGAACTAAGTCATTTTGAAGAAAACCCAAGCCTAATCTAAATGATACGGAAGCAATCAATCTAGGGGATTCAGATAATGTTAGAGAAACTAAGATTAATGTTCATCTGAACCGTAAATCAGGGAAGAAATAATTAAAGCATTGTTGGAATATAAGGATATTTTTGCATGGTCGTATGATGACATGCCAGGCTTGAGTACCGATTTGGTGGTCCACAAACTACCCATTGATCCAGCATTCCCTCCTGTAAAGCAGAAGTTGAGAAAGTTCAAAACTGACATGAGTGTGAAGATTAAAGAAGAAGTCACAAAGCAGCTTGATGCAAAGGTCATTCGAGTCATGCGGTATCCCATTTGGTTAGCCAATGTTGTGCTTGTGCCAAACAAAGATGGTAAGACCAGAGTGTGTGTTGATTACCGTGACCTCAACAAAGCAAGTCCAAAGGACAATTTCCCACTGCCAAATATCCACATTTTGATTGTCAACTATTCCAAGTACGAGATTGGGTCTTTGGTGTATTGCTATGCAGGGCATCATCAGATTTTAATGGATGAGGAGGATTCGGAAAAGACGACATTCATCACGCCATATGGAACATATTACTACCGGGTCATGCCTTTTGGTTTGAAAAACGCTGGGGCAACTTACATGAGGGTAATGACAACCATATTCCATGACATGATACACAAGGAGATTGAGGTTTACGTAGATGATGTCATCATAAAGTCCAGGAAGCAGTCTGACCACGTCAAAAATTTGAAAAAGGTTTTCCAGAGGCTCTGCAGGTACAATCTTAAGCTCAATCCTGCAAAGTGTGCATTTGGTGTTCCATCTAGGAAACTATTGGGATTCATAGTCAGCCGGCGGGGCATTGAGTTGGATCCGTCAAAGATCAAGGCAATCCAGAAATTGCCACCGCCAAACAATAAGACCGAGGTGATGAGTCTGCTAGGGAGGCTGAACTACATCAGCAGGTTTATTACTCAGCTCACGACAACTTGTGAGCCCATCTTTAAGCTGCTAAAGAAGGATGGTGCGATCAAATGGACTGATGAGTGCCAGGAAGCATTCGATAAGATCAAAGAATATTTGTCAAACCCCCTTGTGTTGGTCCCGCCAGAACCTGGGAGACCTTTGATTCTTTATTTGACAGTCCTGGATAATTCATTTGGTTGTGTGTTGGGTCAGCATGACATCACTGGCAAGAAAGACCAAGCCATCTATTATCTCAGCAAGAAGTTCACATCTTATGAGGTTAAGTATACTCCCCTTGAGAGGACATGTTGCGCCCTGACTTGGGTAGCACAGAAGTTGAAGCATTATTTGTCATCCTACACTACGTACCTCATTTCCCGTTTGGATCCTTTAAAGTATATTTTTCAGAAGCACATACCCACAGGAAGGCTCGCAAAGTGGCAGATCTTGCTCACAGAGTTTGACATCGTATATGTGACTTGGATGGCGATGAAAGCCAAGCTTTGGCTGATCACTTGGTCGAGAACCTAGTCGATGAAGAGTATGAACCATTGAGAACTTATTTTCCCGATGAAGAGGTGATGCATATTGATGAGGTGGAGAAGGTTGAAAAACCAGGTTGGAAACTTTTCTTTGACAGAGCCGCTAACATGAAAGGTATCGGGATAGGGGCAGTACTTATTTTTGAAACAGGACATCACTACCATGTTACGGCCCAGCTTCATTTCTATTGTACCAACAATATGGCTGAGTACGAGGCATGCATTTTGGGATTGAGACTAGTTATAGATATGGGAGTTCAGGAAGTCTTGGTCTTGGGAGACTCGGACCTTCTGGTGCACTAGATTCAAGGAGAATGGGAGACACGGGATTTAAAGCATATATTGTATTGACAATGTCTGCATGATCTTTGTCAATGGTTTCGATCAGTGGAGTTTAGGCATATCCCTAGGATCCACAATGAGGTTGTTGACGCTTTGGCTACTCTGGCGTCGATGTTATATCATCTAGACGAGGCTTATGTTGACCCTTTACATATTCAGGTCCGCGATTAGCATGCTTACTGTAACATGGTAGAAGAAGAACTTGACGGTGAACCTTAGTTCCACGATATCAGGGAGTACATCAGGTCAGGGGCATATCCAGTACAAGCCACGGGGGATCAAAAGAGAACAATCCGACATTTGGCCAGCGGATTTTTCTTCAGTGGAGAAGTTTTGTACAAAAGAACTCCAGATCTTGGATTATTAAGATGCATAGATGCTAGACAAGCCACAACCATCGCGACCGAAGTGCATTTTGGAGTCTGCGGACCGTATATGAGTGGGTATGTTCTAGCAAGGAAAATTCTTCGAGCAGGTTATTATTGGCTCACCATGGAGCAAGACTGTATCAGTTTTGTGCGCAAGTGTCATCAATGCCAAGTACACGAAGATTTGATTCATTCTCTGCCATCTGAATTGCATACAATGTCTGCACCATGGCCCTTTGTTGCTTGGGGTATGAATGTCATCGGACCAATTGAGCCAGCAGCATCCAATGGATATAGGTTCATTTTGGTGGCCATTGACTATTTCACTAAGTGGGTTGAAGCTATAACCAAGAAGGCAGTGGTCGATTTTGTTCATTCAAATATCATTTGTCGGTTCAGAATCCCAAAGGCGATCATCACAGATAATGGTGCGAATCTTAACAGTCATCTGATGAAAGAAGTGTGTTAACAGTTTAATATTACGCATCGAAATTCCACCCCATACCTCCCCAAGGCGAATGTATCAGTCGAGGCAGCCAAAAGATACTTCGAAAAATGGTGCAAGGTTCCAGGCAATGGCATGAGAAGTTGCCCTTTGCTTTGTTGGGATATCGCACTACTGTTCGCACTTCAGTAGTTGCGACTCCTTATTTGTTGGTATATGGAACTAAAGTAGTGATACCCGTGGAAGTTGAAATCCCATCCCTCCGGATTGTTGCTGAAGCTGAAATTAATGATGATGAGTGGGTCAAAACCCGTCTGGAGCAATTGAGGTTGATTGATGAGAAAAGATTAGCAGCAGTGTCATGTCCAGTTGTATCAAAAGAGAATGGAAAGAGAATATAACAAGAAGGTGCTTCCCTGGAAATTGAAAGTGGTTCAGCAAGTATTGAAACGCATCCTTCCACATCAAGTTGAAGCAAAAGGCAAGTTCGCCCCGAATTGGCAGGGGTCGTTCATTGTAAAGAGAGTGTTGTCCAATGGTGCTTTATTTTTAATAGACATAGAAGGCAAATGTGTAGACATGGCTATCAATTCTAATGTAGTTAAAAGATATCACGTATGATTTCTTTGGTTTGTCTAATTGTTGTTTGTACTTGGCATATTTTGAAGATTGGAATGATGAAGGCATTTTATTCTGCTATCTAAACATTTTATCCTTTGTTACCCCTTTGAACCTTATTTATTTTCTTTCATACCCCTCTTTTGGAATCGGTAGCAAAACTCAAAAACACGAACGCAAAAGGTAAGTAAAGAAGAAAAAGAGAAAGGAAAGAATGGAAAAGAATGAAAAGAAAGAAAAAAGAGTGGAAAAAAAGAGAAAGAAAAGAAAGTAAAAGAAAAAGAGAAAGAAAAGAAAAGAAAGAAAGAAAAGAAAAGAAAAAAGTACAAAAACAAAGCAATTTCTATGACATGAACTACGTTCGACCTGATTCCTTTTAAGGATACGTAGGCAGCCTCACGGTTTGGTCCCATCAAAATAAAAATTCAAAAATCCCCAAGCCAAGAAACTGGGGCAGAAAGTTGTGGTTGTTGTAAGAGATCCGATTCCAAAAGTTGTAATTTTGAACCCCTTCAAGCTGGTTTGAGCCTTGTGATACCCTTTCTTTCTAACCCTATCCAAAAAGCCCACATTACGGTCCAAAGACAAACCTTCCGATCAGTCTTCAAGAGATGCCAAGTCGAGCAAGTAGAGGTGATTCATATCAGGGGCAACACTCCGTTCTAAGCAGGGAAATGGAAAATGAGAGAGTCTTATTGGTGAAAACCCTCACGGGCACCGTAAGGCGATGGAA
Source organism: Nicotiana tabacum (assembly GCF_000715075.1). Lineage (NCBI taxonomy): Eukaryota > Viridiplantae > Streptophyta > Magnoliopsida > Solanales > Solanaceae > Nicotiana > Nicotiana tabacum. The sequence goes on along the minus strand of NC_134090.1, from coordinate 50,908,397 downwards.
AGCTGAGAGAAATTAAAAATGAGAAAGTCTTATTGGTGAAAACCCTCATGGGCATCGTAAGGTGACGGTGAGTGGAGAGATGAATAAATGAGAGAGGCTTGTTGGTGAAAACTCTTCGGGGCACCGCAAGCCGAACAAGGTTGTTGACTTTGCAAAGGAATCGGATTATGGAAACCCCAAGCATAAAGTGGGAAGACTGAAAGAGGATTGACTGAATGGACTAGGCTGATTAATCCAAAATGCATGTCATGATCATTGATGCCATCAGTCTCACTCAGATAAGTCCCTCTTTCTTTACTTCCTCAGACAATCCTTCTATTTTGATTTTTTCTTCCCTATTCATAACTCTCGAAGTCATTGCATTTCATTTTAGTTGGGTTTATCTCTCTAAGGCTTTTTTATGTCAGCCTTGTTTAAGCAAGTAAGAAAGGATTTCAAAGCTGACTACCAACTTCCAAAATTGCACAAAGCTAAGTTCGGCCAAAGTATACTAGAAATAGCATGATGCAAAAGTGAAAAATAAGGTGTTAATGAAAGCTCAAGCGGTCAAGTGGTTTGTGAATTTTGTGGAAGATATAGAGGTTCAAATTGTAAGGAAAGAAAGGTAAAACATTGGGTTGGGTGTAAAGCATTCGGGTCATTCAGGGTCCTGTGGTTGAATTCAGTCAAAAAGGCAAACAATTCTTGGCCAGTTCAAGGCGGACAGTCAAAGCACGGCAGCGAAAGGGCCACCTTCAGCAAGAATGCCGCAAACTAACCACCACATTTTCAAACTGACAAGATTTTTCTTCGATTGAAATAGGGGCAGGAAACTTTGTTTGTTTCGGAGGAACCCTTCGTGAGGAAAATAGGTGTCAGACAGGCTCGGCAGTAAGTTCCAATACCCTCCTGGATAATAGGATATAGTAGAAGGTTAGAGACCCTCGCAAATGACAAAGTCTGACGAGAGGTCCACTTTTGGGAAGTACAATTTGGCATTTAAGTCTTTCACTTTTGAGAGGAGGTTTGGTTTGAAATTTTCAGGATAAAGGAATTTAGTTTAGAATTTGTCTTGATAACAAGAATCGGTTAACACTCACAGATGTTCCCAATATCAATCTGGGGCAGAAAAATTTCTTTTGTTTTGTCTGTTTTGTTGAAATCAGGCACCCATCTGGAGAACAAGGGAAGACAACGCGAGTTTCAAGAATAGAAAATAGTTCATGCTCAAGCAATCAGGCACCCACCTGGAGAAACAAGGGAAGACAGTTCAAAGAAAAGCAGTTTCAAGAAAGAGGACAATTCGGGTTCAGCAATTAGGCCCCACCTGGAGAACAAGGGAAGACAGTTCAAAAGAAAAGCAGTTTCAAGAAGAGGACAAGTCAGGTTCAGCAATCAGGCACCCGCCTGGAAAATAAGGAAGACGGTTCCAAGGAAAAGCAGTCTCGAGAGAAAGTAATTCAGGTTCAGAAATCAGGCGCCCACCTAGAGAAACAACGGAAGATGACACAAGTTCAAAGGAAAGTGGTTCAAGCTCACCAATCAGGCGCCCACCTGGAGAACAAAGGGAAAGCAGCAATATTCAAAGGAAGATGGTTCAAGTTCAGCAATCAGGAACCCACCGGAGAACAAGGGAAAATGAGTCAAGTTTTGAGGGAAAAACATGCACAAGTGTTGGAAATCATGCACCCACTTGGAGAACAAGGAGAATAGGTCAAGTTTCGAGGGAATACAGCTGAAGTTTTGGCAATCAGGTGCCCACCTAGAGAGCAAGGGAATACAGTTGAAGTTTTGGCAATCTGGCGCACCTGGAGAGCAAGGGAATACAGTTAAAATTTTGGCAATCAGGCGCCTAACTGGAGAGCAAGGGAATACAGTTGAAGTTTTGGCAATCATGTGCCCACCTGGAGAGCAAGGGAATACAGTTAAAGTTTTGGCAATCAGGCGCCCACCTGGAGAGCAAAGGAATACAGATAAAGTTTCGGCAATCAGGCACCCACCTGGAGAACAAGGAAAGCAGTTCAAGTTTCAAAGGAAGACAGCACAGGTTTCAAGGGAAAACAGTTTAAGGCAACGAAGGGAATACAATTCAAGTTTTGGTAATCAAGCGCCCGCCTGGAGAACAAGGGAATACAGTCAAAGGTTGGCAATCAGGCGCCCGCCTGAAGAATAAAGAAATTCACTTCAGAATGCAATTCAAGTCAACAACAAAGGAAGCTCACCTAGAGAATACAAGTCAACAGAGCAGCAGAAACTGCAAGATCAAGTTTGAAGATTGTAGACAAGATTCTTGTATTCATAGATCATAGTTTAGTCTAGATTCTTTTATTTTGTCTAGGTGTAATAAGGAGATTCAGCAAGCAGTAGCAGCAGCAACAACAGTGAAATCACAGCTTCCTGGTAGTCCCAGCTACCGAAACTTTCCGAACTACACTGACCTGATTCCTTTATAGCCAAGGATATGTAGGCAACCTCGGAAGCAGGGTGCGGTCAAATATTTCAAAAAATGCTTCCCACGGAGTATTCGAACGGGCAAAAATCGCTCATATCCACTCACTTTATCTTTGCACGAAAACTCTTAGTGTTTTCGAGCAAAGAGGGGCAACTGTGAGCACATAATTTTTTCCCTATAGGAATTACTCCCATAAAATATAAGAAAACAATTTTTTCCATTTCTTACAATTTTATAGGATTTTGTGGAATTTGTGCTAATTTTTTGCATTTCTATGCATGTTTAATTTTTGTTAAAATCATGAAAATACCAAAAATACCATGCATTGCATTTAGGTTTCATTTTTACATTTTTAGGATTAATAAGTAATTGCTTATTTTATAAAAACAAAAGGGGAAAATCACAAAAATTGGCTTGCTTTTGTATTTTTAGTCTTTTAATTTAAATTAGTAATTTCCTCTTTTAATTTAGGAGTAATTAATTTTTGTAAATATTAAAGTAGGTAATCAGCTTAATCTTTTCAAATTAATTATTTTAGGGGTTTTAATTAATTAAAATAGGAAAAGAAAAAAATTGAAAAAAAGTAAGCAAAAGAGAATTAAAAAAACAGGGTTGTTGTGTAATGGACCAAAATGCAAAGCCCAAACCCCCTACCCGTTTCCCGTTCCAACCCAGGCCCAGTTACCCGATCCAGCTCCCCTTTAATTAACCAAACGACCCCATTTTGGACCACCTATATCAACCATTGGATCAATGAGATCCAACGGACCAGAACTCATTCATTCCCCAATATAAAAATGTCCTAACCGGTCAACCCCCCCCCAGTCTAACCTCTTCAATTCCTATCTCACACCCCGTCTCTCAAAATACTAGAATCCGCCGCCCCAAATTCCCAAATCCCCACCGACTGGCGGCGTGACCAAATCAACCCCAAATTCATAACGCAACCCCCAGACCCTCCTAAGTCCTATCCTTGTATCTATTTCCAAAAAATCTCAACGGAATTCCTCCAATTTCAAATCTAAAAATTTCAGAAACCCTAAATGGTCCTCCTTTTCTGATTTCGCGCAAGCTCCGGTTCGTTTTTGACCTAGAACTTATGTCAATCGATTGCTTTCAATGAGAGCAATCGATTGGCATTAGTTTTAGTTCATTCTGAGGTCATCGGATTTTGGCTGACTCACCGGATTCCGGCAAGCTTCATCAAATGATGTCGTTCATCGAGTCACTCATCTGTTTCCGGTAAATACAGTACATACATTTCCCTTTTGATTGCATGTCCATTTCTTCTCTTCCCGTATCAGTTGGATTTTTGTTTGACCAAGTTCTGTTTTAAAAAATATATATTAATAGTCTATTGTGGTTAATTGCATTAAAGTTGTTTTGTTTTCTTATTCAATGTTTGTCCGTTGTTTTATTCATTTTTTTGTTTCATCCAGTTTAGTTTATAGGATTCGAGTTATTGCTCAAAATCGATTAAGTATTTTTTGGCTTGGTTGGTCCACTTATGGACCAAATTGCTTGTGTTCTATCTGTGACCCGGTTCTTTTCTTCTTCTTCCTTTCGATTGGACCTTAGTTCAGCTTGGGTCACAACTTGAGTTTCAGTGCTCATTTTGGGTGGTTTGGGTTTCAGAATTGGGCTTTTTGGTCATCTCTGACCCGGTTCAAAGAGGCCTGTTCATTTTGGTTTAGGGTCTTGGGTTAATTTGACCCAGGGGTGATTTTTTGAGTGTAAATGTAGGGGTGTCGAGGGTTGTTTTGGGTATTTGAGGGTTGAGGGAATATTTTCTGTAGTAGGAAACTTCTAGAGGATAAGGGTAGGTTGACTTGTAGGCTAAGAAACAAAGGTTTCAGATATTTTGAAGGGTTAAAAGGGTAAAATAATCAAGAATTAAAGGGTAGCATGGGAATTAGTTAACCAGGCTAGGGCTGCCTTAGGATTGACTATATAAGAGCCTTTTTCTTTCATTTTGAGGCAGCCATTCATATTCTGAAAAACACTAAAGATTCTGCATCATTTTTGGTTGAAAATTTGTCTAAAATTGCTTCTTGCCTTTCACTTAAACGCATTACTGATTAAAGATTGTTCAAGAAGTTGAATATGGTTGTTTGACCTATTGATCTGCTCACTCTTTTGCTATTGCTGAAGTCCTCATCATTTGACCTCCAGGTACTCCTTGGCCCCTAATGCTATGTGAGGTGCAAATCTGAAACATGTAGACAAGTTGGAAATTTGAGTTTTGCTGAATATTAACTTATACTTTTAGATTCTTTCCATGTCCATGTGTTAATTTCAATTCTTTTATGTGTTTTCCATTCTGTTGTTCATATATTTCTCTACAAGTTATAGTCTAGTCTCCTAGCCTCTTATGTTGGTTTGTGATTTGGGCTGAGAGTTTTGGTGTTTGAACATTTAGAAGGTCTAAGTGTACTGTTGTGCAGGCCTAAGTCAGTTATGGAAACCTTTGTTGGTTTGGTTTAAGTTTATGTCATCTTTAGAGTTATAATTCAAGCAAGGACTGTATGTTTGATAATTATTGTGAATTTAAACTATTTTAGCACTGATTAGGATAGTTGCATACATGAATGTGGCATAACTAGTGAGTAATTTTGAATCCCAAGTGCATATCGGCAGGAGAACATTTCTTAGAAAAGTATACAGCATGTTTATTGGGGTGTTGTAATTCTAGAATTTTACCTATCATCTTGCCATATCTTAAAGATCATTTGGGCCTTATTCAATCCCTGATTGAACTATTGGTGCCAAGAATGTGGAATGCAGAATTGGCTCAAACAGGCCTGCCTGGTTTGTGGCCATGTCCTTATCAGGCCTCAGTCATTCCCACTCTCATATTGGGCTCAGTTTTTGGGCCCAAACCCCTCCAGTTTCTATTACCTCTCAAACAACCCATCTTGGGTAATGATTTGAGCTGGATCAATTGGTCCATTTGGTAATTGGGCGATCTTATGCCCAGGTCGCGTTTTTGGGCTTGTCTATGAGCCCAGCTTTACCTTTTAATAATTCGTTGAGTCTAAGCATAAACTGGAATTGGCTAGTTGATTAAATGTCCAGCATCCCCAATTTTCTTATTAATTCTCAAGTCATTTGCAAATAAGGATAACTTTTAGGCTTTAGAATAGTTGAGGTGTGCCATTTTAATAAAATCACCCATGGCCCTCATAAATATCATAACGAGTTATTTAAAATGAATAATCGTAGGAAGGCCTTTAGGTGAGTTTAAAATACCATCATGATTGTGTATACGTTCGCGTAATATAATTACGATTCTAAATACCAATTCGGAGTATGCGTTCGCGCAACTTCGAACAAACTTTCTAAAAAATGAAATTGTTTTAACAGGCCACTAATTAATTTTAGTTCATATAATCCGAGGTGTGCCATCCACAATTTAATCATACATGGCCCTCGTATTAATTTCATAACCTAGATATAAAAATGACAAATGTTTGTAGTTTACTTTAGGCACGTTTAATGTACTATCGTGATTGTGGACACGTTCGCGTGACATGATTACGATTTCTAAAAACAAAATCGGGGTATGCGTTCGTGCAACTTTGACTAAACTTTCTTAATAATAGCAAAGCGTTATTAATTGTGGACACGTTCGCGTGACATGACTTTTGACGCGCCAAACAAATGGGTACACGTATGCGTGACCTGTTTAAAGATAATTTCTTAATTAAAAGAGGCAAATGCACATAGGTTCTAAAATGAGTAATTAGACAATTTCATTAAGCTAAGTATGATCAAAGCGACCATGCTAAAACCATAGAACCCCGGAATGTCTAACACCTTCTTCCGGGTTAACAGAATTCCTTACCCGGATTTCTGTGTTCGCAGACCGTAAATAGAGTCAACTTCCTTGATTCGGGATTTTGAAACGGTGACTTAGGACATCAATAAATTATCCCAAGTGGCGACTCTGATTTTTAAAGAATAATCCCGTTTTGATTGTCACTTAAATTGGAAAAAACTCCCTTATACTCCCTTTCGAGGTGGTAAAAAGGAGGTGTGACAGCTTGTGAGATTCTGACTGAGTAAGGCCGAGGGCCTATGTTGTGAGTAAACACTGATTATGATTATGAGGTCAAGGGCCTGAGATTTGTACACCACGAGATGGCTTGTTGATATGAGACTGAGAGTCTATGTGATTATGCCACGAGATGGCTTGATATTGCGCTTGGGCCGTAAGGGTCCCCTCCAAGTGTCTGCACACCCCTAGTGAACGTGGGTACCCATTGTGATATGAGATAGAGCCCGGGGGGCTGGGATTGTTCCATGTGTTGCCCGAGGGGCTGATTCTGTTGGTATTGTGCCCGAGGGGCGGTTCTTTATGTGTTATCTTTTCTAGTTACCTGTCATTTCCTTGCTTAACTGTTAAAAAGGCATTCTACAGAAACTTAAACTGAACTAAAGTGACTTTACATATTTTTCACTGTTTGATTGTTTTACTGTCTTTTACTGCTTCTTTATAGCCTGTGATGTGCCTTTACGTGATTTCTTATTGATGAGTCTGCATTTATTATTATTAATCACTGAGTTGGAGTACTCACTTTACTCCCTGCACCCCGTGTGCAGATTCAGGCACATCAGGTCCTGCTTGCGAGGGTTGAGAGCTGTCCAGCAGATTCCGGAGATTCACTAGGTAGTTGCCCGGTGATTTGCAGCCCAGTGTTTCTCCATCTATCTTATTCCCTTCTGTTTTAGTTATGTAATAGTGGAGTAGACTCTTTTAGACTTGTAGTATTATTGTAGATGCTCATGACTGGTGACACCCCGATGTCGGGCTGACTTTTTCCGCAGACTGTATTATTTACCTTATTTTGGGGATTTATTATTATGATTAAGTCTTAGTTCTATTATTTAATTTCTTAAAAATGAAGTGGGAGTGTGTCGGCTGGCCTTGTCTTCACGAGAAGCGCCATCACGACCAGGTCCGGATTTAGGGTCGTGACAAGTTGGTATCAAAGCCTAGGTTACATAGGTCTCATGAGTCATGAGCAGGTTTAGTAGAGTCTCATGGATCGGTATGAAGACGTTTGTATTTATCCTCGAGAGGCTGCAGAACCTTTAGGAAAAACTTCATATTCTTGAAATTCTTGTCGTGCGAATTTGTTGATCCGAGTACTAAACTTCTGTTATTCTATTCTCTCACAGATGGTGAGGACACGCACTACCAGTCAGGATGGACGACCACCAGTACCCCCAGCTGTGGCCACCAGAGGTCGAGGACGCGGTCGTGGTCGCGGTATGGGCATGGGTATGGTCGGCACAGCAGCTAAGGCAACACCTACAGATCCACCAACCGCCCTAGTTCAGGATTAGGTCCCAGTTGTGGACGCTCCTGCAGCACCAGCTCAGGCACCAGTTGTGCCCATTGAGATTTCGGGTCTTCAGGAGGCCATGGCTTAGATTTTATCGGTATGCACTGGCCTAACTCAGGCGGTCTTAGTTACTACAGTCGCAGCTACTTCTCAGGTCGGGGAAGGCACTCAGACTCTCACCTCCTGCACACCTGAGTAGGTCGTGCAGGGACTTCAGACACTGGGGGCGCATCCAGCACAGCCGATTGCAGCTGCTCAAGACTATGTAGTTCCTGTCATACCAGAGGACGAGCAGCGTAGGTTGGAGATGTTTGGTAGACTTCAGCCTCGGACTTTCAGTGGTGCAGAGAGCGAGGATGCCCAGGGTTTCTTGGATAAGTGTTAGAGGATGCTTCGTACAGCATGTATTCTGGAGACCAGCAGGGTCGCTTTCACTATTTATCAGTTTTCTGGAGCTGCCTTCACTTGGTGGGAGGCTTTTGAGAGGCGTAGGCCTGTTGGTGCAGCACCCCTTACCTGGAAGCAGTTCTCCGTTCTCTTTTTGGAGAAGTATGTGTCGCAGTCTCGCAGAGAGGGGCTGCGCAGGCAGTTTGAGTGGTTGCGTCAGGGAGAGATGACTGTGACGCAGTATGAGATGAGGTTCTCTGAGTTAGCTCGCCATGCGATTTGGTTGGTTCCGACAGATCAAGAGAGGATTAGGAGGTTTGTTGATGGCCTCACTTATCAGCTTCGTATTCTTATGACTAGAGAGAGGGTGTCTGGTCCTACTTTTGAGGAGGTTGTAGACATTGCTCGAGAGATTAAGTCAGTTCGTCGCCAGAAGCAAGAGGAGAGGGAGGGCAAGAGGCCTCGAGGATCTGGTAGTTATAGTGGTGCTCCTTTGAGAGGTCAATTTCAGCACGGCAATGGTCGTCCATTCAGGCATGCTCAGCCAGCTCGCTCAGGTTATTGTGGGGCGTCATCGGGTCATGGTTCTTACAGTTCTCATCAGGGTCATTCATCACTTAGTGCCCTTCCAGCTCAGAGTTCGTCCCATGCTCCATCAGTTCAGGGCTCTTCTATGCATGGTGCATCTTCTAGTCATTCTGGTGCTAGGGGTTCCTTTCAGTCCCCGTCTCCAGCACCTAGGAGTTGCTATGAGTGTGCAGAGATGGGTCATATGTGGAGGCAGTGTCCTCGTCATCTTGCGGGGTCATATCAGCAGAGGAGTCAGCCATCGGCTTCAGCGCCAGCTACTTCATCACCACCCACCCATCCAGCTAGGGGTGGAGGTCAGTTAGCTAGGGGTCGCCCTAGAGGGGGAGGTCGATCAGGTGGCGGTCAGGCCCGTTTCTATGCACTTCCAGCTAGACCTGATGTTATTGCTTCCGATGTTGTTATTACAGGTATTATTTTAGTCTGCCACAGAGATGCTTCTGTGTTATTTGATCCCGGTTCCACCTTTTCTTATGTGTCATAATACTTTGCTCATTATTTGGATACGCCCCATGAGTCTCTTGTTTCACCTATTCATGTATCTACTTACCTGGCACCCCTTACCTGGCAGCAGTTCTCCGTTCTCTTTTTGGAGAAGTATGTGCCGCAGTCTCGCAAAGAGGAGCTGTGCAGGCAGTTTGAGTGGTTGCGTCACAGAGAGATGATTATGACGCAGTATGAGATGAGGTTCTCTGAGTTAGCTCACCATGCAATTTGGTTGGATCCGATAGATCGATAGAGGATAAGGAGGTTTATCGATGTCCTCATTTATCAGCTTCATATTCTTATGACCAGAGAGAGGGTGACTGGTCCTACTTTTGAGGAGGTTGTAGACATTACTCGAGAGATTGAGTCAGTTCGTCGCCAGGAGCGAGAGGAGAGGGAGGCCAAGAGGCCTCGAATATCTGGTAGTTATAGTGGTGCTCCTTCGAGAGGTTAGTTTCAGCACGGCAATGGCCATCCATTCAGGCATGCTCAGCCAGCTCGCTTAGGTTATTGTAGGGCGTCATCGGGTCATGGTTCTTATAGTTCTCATCAGGGCCATTCCTCACTTAGTGCCCTTCCAGCTCAGAGTTCGTCCCATGCTCCATCAGTTCAGGGCTCTTCTATGCATGGTGCATCTTCTAGTCATTCTAGTGCTAGGGGTTCCCTTCAGTCCCCGTCTCCAGCACATGGGAGTTGTTATGAGTGTGCAGATATGGGTGGAGGCAGTGTCCTCGTCATCTTGCGGGGTCATATCAGCAGAGGAGTCAGACATCGGCTTCAGCGCCAGCTAATTCATCACCACCTACCCAGCCAGATAGGGGTGGAGGTCAGTTAGCTAGGGGTCGCCCTAGAAGGGGAGGTCGATCAGGTAGTGGTCAGGCCCGTTTCTATGCACTTCCAGCTAGACCTGATGTTATTGCTTCCGATGTTGTTATTACAGGTATTATTTTAGTCTGCCACAGAGATGCTTCTGTGTTATTTGATCCCGGTTCCACCTTTTATTATGTGTCATCATACTTTGCTCGTTATTTGGATATGCCCCGTGAGTCTCTTGTTTCACCTTTTCATGTATCTACTTACCTGGCACCCCTTACCTGACAGCAGTTCTCCGTTCTCTTTTTGGAGAAGTATGTACCGCAATCTCACAAAGAGGAGTTGCGCATGCAGTTTGAGGTGTTGCGTCAGGGAGAGATGACTGTGATACAATATGAGATGAGGTTTCTGAGTTAGCTCGCCATGCAATTTGGTTGGTTCCGACAGATCGAGAGAGGATTAGGAGGTTTGTCGATGGCCTCACTTATCAGCTTCATATTCTTATGACCAAAGAGAGGGCGATTGTTCCTACTTTTGAGGAGGTTGTATACATTGCTCGAGAGATTGAGTCAGTTTGTCACCAGGAGCGAGAGGAGAGGGAGGCCAAGAGGCCTCGAGGATCTGGTAGTTATAGTGGTGCTCCTTCGAGAGGTCAGTTTCAGCACGGCAATTGTCGTCCATTCATGCATGCTCGGCCAGCTCGCTCAGGTTATTGTGGGGCGTCATCGGGTCATGGTTCTTATAGTTCTCATCAGGGTCATTTGTCACTTAGTGCCCTTCCAGCTCAGAGTTCGTCTCGTGCTCCATCAGTTCAGGGCTCTTCTATGCCATGGTGCATCTTCTAGTCATTCCAGTGCTAGGGGTTCTCTTCAGTCCCCGTCTCCAGCACTTGGGAGTTACTATGAGTGTGTAGAGATGGGTCATATGTGGAGGCAGTGTCCTTGTCATCTTGCGGGGTCATATCAGCAGAGGAGTCAGCCATCGACTTCAGTGCCAGCTACTTCATCACCACCTACCCAGCAAGCTAGGGGTGGAGGTTAGTTAGCTAGGGGTCGCCCTAGAAAGGGAGGTCGATCAGGTGGCAGTCAAGCCTGTTTCTATGCGCTTCTAGCTATACCTGATGCTATTGCTTCTGATGTTATTATTACAGGTATTATTTCAGTCTGCCACAGAGATGCTTCTGTGTTATTTGATCCCGGTTCCACCTTTTCTTATGTGTCATCATACTTTGCTCATTATTTGGATACGCCCTATGAGTCTTTTGTTTCTCTTTTTCATGTATCTACTCCGGTGGGCGATACTGTTGTTGTAGATCATGTGTACCGATCGTGTGTGGTGACTATTGGGGGTCTAGAGACCCAAGTGGATCTTTTACTATTGTGTATGGTGGATTTTGATGTTATTTTAGGCATGGATTGGCTATCCCCATGTCATGCTATTTTGGACTGTCATGCTAAGACAGTGACATTGGCTATATCGGGTGTGCCACGGATTGAGTGGCGAGGTTTGACTGATTATGTTCCTAGTAGGGTAATATCATTTTTGAAGGCCCAGCATATGGTTGGGAAGGGTTGTCTTTCGTATCTAGCCTTTGTGAGGGATGTCGGTGCAGAGACTCCCAGTATTGATTCTGTTCCAATTATGAGAGATTTTCCTTATGTGTTTCCTACAGACCTATCGAGCATGCCCCGGATAGGGATATTGACTTTGGTATTGACCTGGTGTTGGGCATTCAACCCATTTCTATTATGTCGTATCATATGGCACTAGAGGAGTTGAAGGAGTTGAAGGAGCAGCTTTAGGAACTCCTTGATAAGGGGTTCATTCAGCCTAGTGTGTCACCTTGGGGTACGCCGATTCTATTTGTGAAGAAGAAGGATGGCACAATAAGGATGCGCATTGATTATAGGCAATTGAACAAAGTAACAGTTAAGAATAAGTATCCTTTGCCTCGCATTGATGATTTATTCGACCAGCTTCAGGGAGCAAGAGTGTTCTCCAAGATTGATCTCCATTCAGGTTATCACCAGTTGAAGATCAGCGACTCGGATATTCTTAATATGGCTTTCAGGACCTGATATGGTCATTATGAGTTCTAGGTGATGTCTTTTGGGCTGACCAATGCCCCAACTACGTTCATGCATTTGATGAACAGTGTGTTCCGGCCTTATCTCGACTCGTTGGTCATAGTTTTCATTGCTGATATTCTGGTGTATTCACATAGTCAGGAGGAGCACGCAGAGCATTTGAGAGTTGTGTTGTAGAGGTTGAGGGAGGAGAAGCGTTATGCAAAATTCTCCAAGTGTGAGTTTTGGATCAGTTCTGTGGCTTTCTTGGGGCACGTGGTGTCCAGCAAGGGTATTCAGGTTGATCCGAAGAAGATAGAGGCGGTTCAGAGTTGGCCCAAGCCATCCTCTGCCATAGAGATTCGTAGCTTTCTCGGTTTGGCAAGCTATTATCGTCGGTTTGTTCAGGGATTCTCATCTATCGCATCACCCTTGACCAAGTTAACTCAGAAGGGTGCTTCATTTGTATGGTCTGATGAGTGTGAGGAGAGCTTTCGGAAGCTCAAAACAGCCTTGACCACAGTTTTAGTGTTAGTTTTGCAATCAGCTTCAGGTTCATATACCGTGTATTGTGATGCTTTGAGAGTTGGTATTGGGTGTGTATTGATGTAGAAGGGTAGACTTATTGCTTATTTTTCTCGTCAGTTGAAGCCCCATGAGAAGAACCACCATGTTCATGATTTGGAGTTGGCTGCCATAGTTCACACGTTGAAAATTTGGAGGCATTATTTGTATGATGTGTCTTATGAGGTGTTTACTGATCATCGTAGCCTCCAGCACTTGTTCAAGAAGAAGGATCTCAATTTAAGGCAACAGAGGTGGTTGGAGTTGCTAAAAGATTATTATATTACTATATTGTACCATCTGGGGAAGGCCAATGTGGTGGTCGATGCTTTGAGCCGAAAGGCAGTGAGTATGTGGAGTTTGGCATATATTCCAGCTAGGGAGAGACCTCTTGCAGTTGATGTTCAAGCCTTGGCCAATCGGTTCGTGAGGTTAGATATTTTGGAGCCCAGTTAGGTATTGGCTTGTGTGATTTCTCGGTCTTCCTTATATGATCTCAGCAGAGAGTGCTAGTATGATGATCCTCATTTGCTTGCCCTTAAGGACAAAGTTTAGCACGATGATGCCAGAGACGTGACTATTGGTGATGATGGATTGTTGAGGATGCAGAGCTGGATTTGCGTGCCCAATGTGGATAGGCTTTGGGAGTTGATTTTGGAGGAGGCCCATAGCTCGCGGTATTCCATTCATTCGGGTGCCGCGAAGATGTATCAGGATCTGAGACAGCATTATTAGTAGAGGAGAATGAAGAAAGACATTGTGGAATTTGTAGCTCGGTGTCTCAATTGTCAGCAGGTGAAATATAAGCATTAGAAACCGGGTGGCTTGCTTCAGCAGATGGATATTCCAAAGTGGAAGTGGGAGCGGATCACCATAGACTTTGTAGTTGGGCTCCCACGGACCTTGAAGAAGTTCGATGCTATTTGGGTGATTGTGGATCGGCTGACCAAGTCCGCGCATTTCATTCCTGTGTGTACTACCTATTCTTCAGAGCGGTTGGTAGAGATATATATCCGGGAGATTGTTCATTTGCATGGTGTCCCAGTTTCCATCATTTCAGATAGGGGCACTCAGCTTACTTCGTAGTTTTGGAGGTCTATACAGCGAGAGTTGGGTACTCAGGTTGAGTTGAGCACAACTTTTCACCCTCAGATGGACGGGCAGTCTAAGCGCACTATTCAGATATTGGAGGACATGTTGCGTGCTTGTGTCATTGATTTCGGAGGGTCATGGGATCAGTTTCTACCACTTGCAGAGTTTGCTTATACAACAGCTACCAGTCGAGTATTCAGATGGCTCCATATGAGGCTTTGTATGGGAGGCGGTGTAGATATCTAGTTGGTTGGTTCGAGCCGGGTAAGGCTAGGCTATTAGGGACAGACTTGGTGCAAGATGCTTTAGAAAAGGTGAAGGTAATTCAGAAGAGGCTTCGTACGGCGTAGTCGAGACAAAAGAGTTATGCTGACAGGAAGGTTCGGGATGTGTCCTACATGGTTAGTGAGAAGGTTTTGTTGAAGGTTTCACCCATGAAGGGTGTTATGAGATTTGGGAAGAAGGGTAAATTGAGTCCTCGGTTCATTGGGCCTTTTGAGGTGCTTCGGAGGATTAGGGAGGTGGCTTATGAGCTTGCTTTGCCACCCAGCTTGTCGAGTGTGCATCTGGTATTTCATGTTTCTATGCTCCGGAAGTATATTTGGGATCCGTCTCACGTTCTAGATTTCAGCACGGTGCAGTTAGATGATGATTTGACTTATGATGTGGAGCCAGCAGCTATTTTGGGGCATCAGGTTCGAAAGTTGAGATCAAAGGATTTAGCTTTAGTGAAAGTGCAGTGGAGAGGTCGGCCCATGGAGAAGGCTACCTGGGAGGCCGAGCGGGAGATGCGGAGCAGATATCCTCACCTGTTTGAGGCTTTAGGTATGTTTCTTGACTCGTTCGAGGACAAACGTTTGTTTAAGAGGGGGAGGATGTGACGACCCGGCCAGTTGTCTCATGAGTTAACACTCCGTATCCCCCATTTCTTCTTCTTATTGCTTTGTCTATCGGTTCTAGGTGTGGTTAGGTTGGTTGGCTCGGGTTCGGAAAGGTTTTGGTGAGGTTTGAGACACTTAGTCTCTTTTGAGGAAGCTTAAGTTGGAAAAGTCAACCAGATGTTGTCTTATGTGTTAGAAGGGTCGGATGTAAGTTCTGAGGGTTCGGATAGCTTTGGGAGGTGATTTTAGACTTAGGAGCGTGATCAGAATGAGTTTTGGAGGTCCGGAGTAGATTTAGGCTTGAATTGGAGAAGTTGGAATTTTGGCATTTTCCGGTTGATAGGTGAGATTTTAATATATGGGTCGGAATGGAATTCTGGGAGTTGCAGTAGTTCTGTGGTGTTATTTGGGACGTGTGTGCAAAATTTTAGGTCATTTGGACATGGTTTGGTATACCTTTTGATCAAAAGCGTAATTCGAAAGATTTTTTAAACTTAGACTTGAATCTGATGTGTCTTGGTTGATTCGATGTTGTTTGAGGTATTTTGAAGATTGGTATAAGTTGGAATAGTGGTATATGATGTTTTGGTGCTTTTGGTTGAGGTCCTGGGGGCCTCGGGGTGATTCCGGATGGTTGGCGGAAAGTTTGGAAATTTAGTTTGGCAGCTGAAGTGTTAGAATTGCTGTCATAACTGCACCTGCGGCTAGGGGACCGTAGGTGCAGTCTCGTAGAAGCGAAAAGGGAGCCGCAGATGCGGCCAAGTGTAGGGTTGGCAGGAACCACATAAGCGGAAGAAGAACCGCATCTGCGATGGCGCAGGTGCGGGTTAGGCATCGCAGATGCGGAGTCTGAGGGGCTTAAGTGAAAACCGTACAAGGGCTTCATAGACCGCAAAAGCGGTACCGCAAAAGCGAGGAATTGGCCGCAGGTGCGGAATCCCTAGGCCAGAAGGTATAAAAGAAATCCTTCGCGATTTTTGAGTTGTTCTTCACCATTTCAAGTCGATTTTGGAGATTTTGGGAGATTTTGAAGAGGGAACCAAGGGATATAGTCTGGAGGTAAGATTTTTGAGTCTAATAATCGATCTTATGGTATAATTTCACAGATTAGAGCTGTAATTAATGGAATTTAAGGGTTAAAATTGAGGAAACTAGAGCTTGGTATTAGAGACCTAAACTTGAGGAATTGATGGGCCATTTGTGGTCGGATTTTGGGACTTTTGATATGTATGAACTCGTGGGGAGATAAGGAATCTATTGATGTGACTTTTATCAAATTCTAAGATGTGCGCCCGGGGTCGGGTTTTGGTAATTTCGGGATTTATGTTGTAAATTGATTATTTTCGCATGAACTTCGTTCCCTTAGCGTATTCTAACGTCATGATTCTGATTTTGGATAGATTCGACGTGAGTTGAGGCCGATTCGAGGGGCAAGGCGTCGCGGGCTAGAGTTTGGACCGGATTGAGATGAGTAATGATTTTAAATGGTGTCCTGAGGGTATGAAACCCCGGATTGCACATCGTTGTGCTATATTGAGGTGACGCACACGCTAGATGACGAGCGTGGGGTCGTGTACTATTGGAGATTGTGACTTAGTCCATCCCGAATGATTGTTTTACCGCGTATTTGATTGAAAATTGTTTGTTATCATCTTATTTTGGGATGAATGCCATATTTGGGCCTCTTGCCAACTATTTGAACCCTTAGAGGATTTTTACTGATATTTTCTTACTGTTTTGACTTTATACTTATACTCAGTCATGCTATATTCTACTGTTCCATAACTCAGCCATGCTTACTCTACTTTAACACTTAAAATGATATTTTAAATGATATTTTGGGCTGAGCATCATGTTTTACTGTTGCCCGAGTGGCTTGTGAGATTCTGACTGAGTAAGGCTGAGGGCCTATGTTGTGAGGAAACACTAATTATGATTATAAGGCCGAGGGCCTGAGATTTGTACGCACGAGGTGGCTTGTTGATATGAGGTCGAGAGTCTATGTGATTATGCCACAAGATGGCTTGATATTGCGCTTGAGCCATAAGGGGCCCCTCTAGGAGTCTGCACACCCCTAGTGAGCGCATGTACCCATTGTGATATGAGATAGAGCCCGATGGGCTGGTATTGTTCCATGTGTTGCCCGAGGGGCTGATTCTGTTGGTATTGTGCCCGAGGGGCGGTTCTTTATGTGTTATCTTTTCTAGTTGCCTGTCATTTACTTGCTTAAATGTTAAAAAGGCATTCTAAAGAAACTTAAACTGAACTAAAGTGACTTTACATATTTTTCACTGTTTGATTGTTTTACTGGCTCTTACTGCTTATTTATAGCTTGTGATGTGCCTTTATGTGATTTCTTATTGCTCAGTCTACATTTATTATTATTACTCACTAAGTTGGAGTACTCACTTTACTCCCTGCACCCCGTGTGCAGATTCAGGCGCATCAGGTCCTACTTGCGAGGGTTGAGAGTTGTCCACCAGATTCCGGAGATTCACTAGGTAGCTGCCCGGCGATTCGTAGCCCAGTGATTCTCCCTCTATCTTATTTCCTTCTATTTTAGTTATGTAATAGTGGATTAGACTCTTCACACTTGTAGTATTATTATAGATGCTCATGACTGGTGACACCCCGATGTCGGGCTATGTCTTTTTCCGCAGACTGTATTATTTACCTTATTTTGGGGATTTATTATTATGATTAAGGCTTAGTTCTATTATTTAATTGCTTAAAAATGAATTGGCAGTGTGTCGGATGGCCTTCTCTTCACTAGAGGCGCCATCACGATCGGGTCCGGGTTTAGGGTCAGGACAGGAGAAATATAATATGTCGATTTGGAGTCCCAAAGGAAATCGTTTTTTATAATGGTCGCAATTCATAGGTGCTAGAGTTATTGACTTTTTCAAAAGCTGGAATATTAAACGAATTACTTTTGCACCCTACCACCATGTGGCTATCAGTCAAGTTGAGTCAACAAATACGGTCATCATCAATAACCTAAAGAAGCGATTGGAAGAATCAAAAGGCAAGTGGCCAGAAGTACTACTAGGTGTGCTTATGGGCTTTCTAAATGATGGCAAAAACAAGCACAGAAGAAACCCCATTCTTATTTGTATATTGAATGGAAGCTTTAATCCCAGTGGAGATACGGGAACCAAGCATAAGTTAAACGCATACAAATGAGGCAACAAACGAAGAAGAACTTCGTATAAACTTGGATTTCACAGAAGAAAGAAGAGAAGCAGCATTAATTCGGATGGCGACTCAAAAACAGATGATTGAACGATACTATAACAGGAAGTCTAACCTAAAACTAGGGACTTCGTCCTCAAAAAAGTGTTCCGGTCAACACAAGCGGCAAACACAGGAAAGTTGAGTCCAAATTGGGAAGGCCCATATAGAATTAACGGCATTGTTGGAAAATGAGCGTACGAGTTGAAAACTATGGACGACAAGGTGTTATCATCTTATTGGAATGCAGTCCATTTGAAGAAGTATTACTTCTAAATAAGTTAATATCCATGGTCAAGTATCATGAAAGTTCAATTTTTACTTTGTTCATTTAAGTTTTACTAACTATTTTAGATGATAGGCAACAAGCTAGCCCATATAAAATGATCACATTAGACCTAAAAGACATGCGGAATACTAAATTATTTCCGATCTAGGTTACAACGTTTCTGATGGCAAGGGTTAAGCAGTCATCATCTAAAAGATTACCTCCGAGTCCCGTATATATTTATTTTTTCAAGAAAAGGACCAAAAGTAAGGAGTTGGTCCATTGTTCGAGACCTCATGCTTCAATGCTCAAATACTAGGGGGACTATGAATATGGGGGAGTACACAAGGAAAGAAGATGTACACCGCAAAAGCATAGCTTAGACAAAGTAAAAACCTTGAAGAAACCTTAAATAAAATGTCAAATTTTCAAAAGGGTTCAAGCTCGTGGAAAGAATGGGCAGTAGAGAGTTGAAGAACCTACAGAATACTCTCACGAGCTTCTAGGTTAAGGCCATAGATTTAATCAAGGAAAAATGTAACCGTACTTGTAAACTTGCTATAAAGAAAGCAGTTGTGAAAATGTTGTACAACAATACTTATTTGAAAGTTCAAAATAAAACTTCTTCAAATTTACTTCATATTTCATATCTTTGAACCAATATGAAGATGAGACGTCATCTTTATCAGTGTTGTTAAGTAAAAGGGCCCTCTTTTATAAAAGACTTGTGCATATTAAAGACGCGCTCTATTAAAGCATTTTTAATGCAAGTATAAGCTCAAAAAAATTAAGGAGAAAAAACATAATATGCAACAAAAAGATATCCATATCATTTTCCCATAAACAGGGATGGGAAAACTACTCGAAAACAAAAAAAAAAGAGTTTCAACAAAAACCAATAGATGTCAAGTCACTTCCAAAACAAAGGTAAAAAATAATGAGCATCATTCTGGGGGTAGAGGGATCAACTTGAGAAGACAAAGGTTGAATATAAACTTCGCAGGAGTAAGTCCATCTTCATAACTTTTAGAACTTTCATCCTCGGGTGTTGAGAATCTGTGATGTTGCTAAGTTTGCTTAATCGCTTCCTTAGCCTTTGCGATTTCAGCATTAAGGTCAAAATCCTCCTGTCTAGCTTCAGTTGAAGTCTTGAGATGGGTGTTCAGGAAAGCCCAGCTAACATCAAGTGTTAACTTGCCTTGAAGAGCTTTGTAATCCTTCTCCCACTGCTCAATTTCAACCCTCAAGTCTTCTTTCTCAGCTTCCGAAGCTTCATAAGATGCCTTCAAAGGGACGAGAGAACTCTCAAGGAACTGAATCTTGTTAGATGAGGTACGGAGATCTTCTTGAGCTTGGGTAAGCATCTGCACCAAATCACTCAAATACACCTCTTTCTGGTTTAGGAGCACTTTCAAGCTTCTAATTTCTTTAGTTGCCTTTAAGTGCTACTCAGTGAAGGAAGATTCAAATCTATCCTTATCATTTTCAACTTGATTGGAGGAAGCTTTCAAAACCGTTAATTCGGTGGTGGTTATCTTTAGTTGTTGTTCCAAAGCTCCCTTCTCCTCAGCAAGAACATCGTTTTCAAGTTCAAGTCTTTCGAATTGCCCCTTCCAATTATCATCCTCGGTACGCAATTCAATCACTTCTTGATCAATACAAGAAATCCTCCTTATAAGCTCTATACCTGTCGAATTGATCTATAAAAAGACAAGAAAAGGGAACTACAAACATGAAAGAAAGGGAAGAAGAACAAAAGTAGGAATATACCTTGAGGGAAGAATGAATGATATCATTCATCAAAGTTAGGGAGCTATGGGACTCAAGTTCTTACATTCCACGGGACCAAGTAATGGCTTCAACTATACAGCGGCCTGACCTGATTTCTTCAGTAGATTCCCACCATCGGGGACTTCAATCAAAACCTTCTTCTTGTCATGTCTACCGTTAGAAGGCTCAGTTTTTTCACGAGAAGCAGCGGTAGGGACGACAACCAGGGCGGCTGCAGGTAAGGAAGCAGAAGAAATGGGAGGATTGGCAATGGGGGTAACTGAAGTCATCGGAGGAGAGGCAAGTGGTGGATCCTCTGAAACGGAGCCAAAATCTTCTTCACCTCAAATCCTTGGGCAAAGAGTCTATTAACGGGACTTGGGGGCCTATCAAAATGATCAACATCTACATCAGAGATGTCCAAGTGGACACTCTCTGGCTCGCCAACAAGGTTAAAAGGTATAGAACTCGGAGAGGGATCTTGAGAAACATGGGCTTCATCATCTGAAACCACGCGCCTTATGACTCGTGGTCCTCACTAAGGAATCTTCTTCATTATCCTCTTCATCTTCAAAGCCATAGGCTTCAGCATTCTTCCTCTTAGAGAAAGATACACTTAAAATTTATTCCTGTGCAGAGCTAACAGAAAGTCTAGCAGAAGGAACAGAAACGGCGCTGATGCCACGAGTGGCAAACCCTAAAAACGGCAAAAGCAAAAAAGTTCAAAGGAAAAGAAAAGAATGAACAAAGAGAAGGAGAACCATGGGAATAAAAGTACACCATGGTTCTTCACTTTCCATCCAAATTTCTATGAAAGAAATTTCCAAGATCTCTTGTCCATGGGAGCATAAATCAATATTTTTTCTACCCAATCACGGAAGTCAAGAATTTATGTGAAGACTTCCA
Source organism: Nicotiana tabacum (assembly GCF_000715075.1). NCBI lineage: Eukaryota > Viridiplantae > Streptophyta > Magnoliopsida > Solanales > Solanaceae > Nicotiana > Nicotiana tabacum. Next base: position 50,887,566 of record NC_134090.1, on the reverse strand, counting down.
TGGGTGCTGAAAAATTTATGTAAGGAAAATTGAAACTTCGAGAGAAATAAAGAAATAAAGAAAAAATACTCACGTGCAATGTTCCACTTCTCAGGGAAGGCCATATTCTCATCACCCACTAACTCACGAGTGGTAACAGTAACAAACTGAGCGTACCAGCCACGGCCACGGTCATCCTCGAGGCTGATTAAAACTCTTTTACTTCTCACCACGAAAGAAAAAACACCTCAGAAAAACATTTTGGGGAGTGTCACACCTCCTTTTTCCGCACCCGAGAGGGCGCAAGGGAGTTTTTCCAATTAAAGGACAATCGGAACGGGATTAGTTTATTTATTTTAGAGTCGCCACTTGGGAGATTTAGGGTGTCCCAAGTCACCAATTTTAATCCCGAATCGAGGAAAATAATGACTCTATATTACAGTCTGCGTACCAGAAATCCGGATAAGGAATTCTGTTAACCCGGGAGAAGGTGTTAGGCATTCCCGAGTTCCGTGGTTCTAGCACGGTCGCTCAACTGTTATATTCGGCTTATTTATCTGATTTTTAATACAATTATGAACCTATGTGCCAATTTTATCTTTTATCCGCTTTTATCGTTCACCGTTATTTTTATAGGACTTGCAACGTCGTGAAAACATATCTCGAACCACGCTACATCAATGCACCCGTGGTTATTGATATATCTCGACTCGGCTGGGATTTGGATTTGGGTCACATAAATGTGCACCCGAGTTTAAGAAGGTAAGGTTTTATTAAAGCGTATCCTAAAGAGACTAACGTGTTGTTATTTAGGGAGGGTTGTGAGATTTGCTAAGCAACCCATCCCGGAAACTAAATGCTCCAACAATATACATTTAACAAGGGCCCCGCATTTGCACGTTGTGTTTATTTTTATCGAGGCTCATCTCGTTCTTATTTTAAAAGGTTATCCTATAGCAACTACGTTTCTTATCGCGTTTGTCCTTATCAATTGAAAACAGTATATAGTCCTAATTAATTAAATGCTTGCAAGCTATTTGTAATGACATTCAGAAAAGCTAAAAAAAATTTCAGAAATGGGGCTGTATATGCAATCAGCCGAACAAACAATTCTGGGCCCAAATCCAGCCCATGCGCGATGGACCAGACCTGGGCCTTCGCCTGTTCTACGCGGGCCTACTTAGTTTGCTTCGATTTGGGCTCGACCTTCATGAGGTCGAGGCCCTGAACTGATTCTTTATTTTGTGAAATGAGTTTATCAGTTTATGGGACAATATGGCAGAAGGAGAAAGAACTTTAACTAAAATGGATAGCTTTCCTATTTGGCCTACATTAGAGAATATACTATACCATCAGACTAAGTTTGAAATACAACTTATTACACTGGGCGTATTCTCACTTAGCAGTATACATACAAAGCTAGCATTCGTTAACCTACATTGATATACTTAGTATGTAGGCTGTTTCTATTGTCCAAACAAAAATGACAATCATTATACAATACATGATGTCTAATGTAACAATTTATGCATAAAAGTCACTCTTCAGGTCTTTTCTTTTGTATTCATGCTCAACTTTCCAATTACATTTGACAGAGTATTAGTCATGTACCTGGTATAGAGAACGAAAAGAAGAAAAGAATGATCAGTTGGGCAGTATGCCACAAACACAGCAGCAGCAGATACACAGCAACAGCACAGCAACAAACCAAACCAAATGTTTTCCACAAACCTCAGACGACCAACAATATTTCCCAGAACAAAGAGGACCAACAAATAGTCGAGTACCAAACCAATGAACCCAGAAAAGAAGGATGAAACAAGCAGCAACAACAGAGTATTCAATGCAGCAACACTACCAATTGAATAACCAGAAACAGCTCAACCAATGCAAACCAAGAACTTGGCCAAGACAGCTTGACCAATATGCACTCTTATACAACTTTTCAGGCAGTGTTTGGTTGCAGTGTTTATTGGAAGCTAACTTGTGTTTTTTCAGTTTTCTTTGAACTCACTAGACCTCTCTTTGGACTAAAAATTTTACAGCCCTTTTTTTCTCTCTGAAAGCTAAAAGTCCAGCCTCAGACCCATAAACTTCAGCCCCTGTTTTAGTTGTCCAATGGCCTATTTATAGGCCAAATGCACCATTACAGCTGAGCTGCCCTGCCTGCCAATTGGCAGAATGCCCATACCCTTTAAGCCCATCCTAAGCATGCTTGGTGTCAGCTACCTTTATTCCCCACGCCTGGTTTTTGTTTAATCCAGAATTATGGGCTCATTTGTTTATTCATTTTGAGCCCCCATACCCTTGTGTCTTGTTCCCCATTGGTATTAGTTTAATCCTAAGTTAGTACCCTACTTGTCAGCTCACTTAAACTAATTACTTCTGTTCTTTTTAGCACCCCAGATTACCCCTGTCAACCTTGATTATTACTGCCCCTGCCTATTGCAGCATTAGGGCATTTTTTGCACTGATGAAAGCTCGAGCTCAGGACTGCCTAGACTGAACCCTTTTAGTCATTTTTATAATGCCAACAGACCATTTCAAACATTACTAGGTCATCCAGCCAGTGTCCGAGTTTAATTAGTTATGTGACAATCCTAACTCCTTCGATTCATTAGTTATAGAAAACTAATCGACGACATTTATCGAGTCGACTATACTAATTATAGCAGGTAATAATCGATCGCTCACATAAACAATACGTTTAGGGACCTAAAGGGCATCAGACAATTCTATGTTCAATAACTGGGGACCTATATAAGTTTATTCATTTGACGACCAATCTAATCGAACAGGTTCATCACAGAGTACATTCAGAATACAAATAGAAGACAAACGACCAAATAAAAGGTCTTTAACAGAGATGAAAGAAATCTGGATGAAAAATAACAAAATAACAAACAAACACAAAGAGATATGCTGACAACTTATTTGGAAATAAAACAAAAGAACGGAAAACTTACCAAAACGTTTAAACCAAACAGACCCAAATCAAACTCGACTTCGAACTTTTGAGGCCGAACAAACTTTAGTCAGGGTGTTCTCACATGAGAACACCTTGACTAAGGTCTATTAGACCTCAAACCTATGTCAAAACTGGCCGGGTTCCCCAGGTGCATGTGTTTCCAGTTCTGGATTTCCAGATCTGGATTTTTAGGAGTTGTGGGTAGATTCGGACCAAACCAAGTTTGGTTTGGTCACTAGGAAGGTCAGGGGGTGTCTGGTATGAAGATGGGGTGGTTTGGTGTAGATCGAGTTTTGTCTCGAATCTTCAAATCCAGATTCGAGACGATAGGAGATGATTCGAGGTTCGTGGTTAGTGGATTCGTGTTCAGGGGAGTGAGGGGGTCTTAGGGTGTTCAGGGGGTGGTCACCGGCGTTCGTGCCGCCGGCTTTAATGGCGAAGGAGACTAGGGCGGCTGCTAGGGTTTGGGGGTTTCAGGGTTCAGGGAAGGAGACGAGTGAGGGGTGGGGTTCGGATAGGGGGCGTGGGGTGTAAGGGAAGGTTTATATATGGTGAGGTTGATCGGATCTGAGCCGTTAGATCAGATGATCTCAACGGCTTAGATCTGATGTTGAGAAATGGGACGGGGTCGTTTGGTAATTAAACGAGGTCGTTTGGTTTAAGTGGGGGATTGGATCGGATTGGTTATTGGGTCGGGTTTGAACACGGGTTGCTGAAAATGATCCTGGACCGTTGGATTGGATTGATTGGAACGGCTGAGATGGATTGGCCTGAAACGGTGTCGTTTCAGGAGGTGTCTGGGCAACCGGATTTGGACTGGGCCTGCGTGCTGGTTGGGCCAGTTATTTTGTTTAATTTTTGGCCCAAACCGATTTCCTTCTCTTTTGTTTTTCTAATTTCATTTTTTTCTTTTAAAACAAAAATAAAAATAATAAATAACAAAATAACGAAATTAAAACTAAACAACAATGCAACATTTTAACACAATTATCACAAAAATTATTTAAGTAAGTTAACTAAAAGCCTAGAACGAGCGATGCACACATATATATATATATTTTGAATTTTCTTTTACTGACCGAATTATGGTTTAATCATCCTAACATGCATATTTTGTATTTTTGTTTGTTAATGATTAAATGCAAAAATGGACAGACTCACAAACGATTAACAAAACATGTCACGGAAAGACCGAAAAATTGTACAGCGAAGCCCTTTGCCGCTATTTTTATTTTCTTTTGGAGCAATTGTCCGTGAAGCAAAAATCACGTGCTTACAGCTGCCCCTCTTTGCACGAAGACACGAAGGGTTTTCGCGCAAAGATAAAGCGAGCGATTTTTGCCCGTCCGAATGCTCCGTGGGAAGCATTTTTTGAAAAAGATTTGACCGAACCTTTGCTTCAGGGGTTTCCTACATATCCTGGGCTGAACAGGAATCAGGTCAATGTAGTTCGGGAAATTTTGGTAGCTGGGACTACCGTGCGACTGTATTACTTGCTGCTGTTGTGCGCTGTTGCATGCTGCTGTAGGATGCTACTGCTCAACCGATCTCCCTGTTACATTGCTCTAAAAGGAAAAACAAGAAGTTAAGCTAGAGTATGAGATCTCATCCATCTTCGACTTGTTCTTGTTGCCTTGCTTTCTTGTCGGCTAACGTTTTCCTCTGACGCCTTTATTTTGTGAACTTGGAGATGATGCTGGTCCTTCACCTTTTCTGACTGTCAGTTCTCATCACTTTGCTTGATTTGCTGGGGATACGGCTTTCTTCTTTAAATCTTCCAATGGTTTCTTCAGTGGTATGGCTTTTCATCAGAATTGTTATACTAGGCATGCTACAACGTTCCCAAACTGTTCCTTTTTCCTTTTGAATGGCGCGCTTGCCTCTGCAGTTGTCTGCTTCTTGGTGCTGGGGATTTCATTGTTTCCCGTTTGGGGATCTCTGTTGTACCCTTCCGTCTTCAGGTGGGGCGACTGATTCCAAAATCTAGAGCTGAATGTATTCCCGCATTATACTGGTGGGCGACCTAGAACTTAAGAGTATTCCCGCGTTATACTGGTGGGCGACCTAGAACTTAAAAGTATTCCCGCATTATACTGGTGGGCGACCTAGAACTTAAAAGTATTCCCGCATTATACTGGTGGGCGACCTAGAACTTAAAAGTATTCCCGCATTATACTGGTGGGCGACCTAGAACTTAAAGGTATTCCCGCATTATACTGGTGGGCGACCTAGAACTTAAAAGTATTCCCGCATTATACTGGTGGGCGACCTAGAACTTAAAAGTATTCCCGCATTATACTGGTGGGCGACCTAGAACTTAAATGTATTCCCGCATTATACTGGTGGGCGACCTAGAACTTAAAAGTATTCCCGCATTATACTGGTGGGCGACCTAGAACTTAAAAGTATTCCCGCATTATACTGGTGGGCGACCTAGAACTTAAATGTATTCCCGCATTATACTGGTGGGCGACCTAGAACTTAAAAGTATTCCCGCATTATACTGGTGGGCGACCTAGAACTTAAATGTATTCCCGCATTATACTGGTGGGCGACCTAGAACTTAAAAGTATTCCCGCATTATACTGGTGGGCGACCTAGAACTTAAAAGTATTCCCGCATTATACTGGTGGGCGACCTAGAACTTAAAAGTATTCCCGCATTATACTGGTGGGCGACCTAGAACTTAAAAGTATTCCCGCATTATACTGGTGGGCGACCTAGAACTTAAAAGTATTCCCGCATTATACTGGTGGGCGACCTAGAACTTAAAAGTATTAAAATTGCTTCCTCGTTCTTCCGAGAAAATTTTCGACAACTGGCAGAAAATTTTCTGCCCCGGTCTTGGTGACTCCCTTGGCGTTGCTGTTCTCGTCAATCCTTTGCTTTCCTGCAGCAGACAGAAGGATTTAATTAGTTTTTATCGTGGTGGTAGAGGGTGCCTTTCTGGCGGATGGTCTTCCTTTCTTCCCCTTTTCTTGCTCTTTGTCCCCATAATTGGTTGGCGGGCAAAGTTGCCTGTTGGGGTTCTCTCGCCTGCTGGGGATCGGTTTTCAATTTATCCCCTTTTCTTCTTTCTCTTTAAACACACGATGTGGGGGTCTGCTTCTAACTCCCGAAACCACTCCCTTTTGGAGCTTACTTCTTCCAAAATTTCCGGGCACAATCCCTGCATTGCCTGGGACCGGCCTTTACGACTGTTTGTATCATCCGGCATTTGGATGAATTCTCCTTTGGTTTCTGGTAGTAAGCTTTGAAAAATCCTTTCAAGACACATTTTAGGAAAAGAAATAAAGATATGGAAAAAAGAAAAACTTTCTGAACCAATATTTTTGTGGGAGGAGACAATCCAAAGAACTTATCTGGAGGACACAATTGGTCCCCGTGATCATGACGTGCACCATAGATTCCCGACCCAGTCTATTTGTATCAATCAATTTGTCCGACGGTCTGACTTGCTGGGGATGATAAATGGATGTTCATCTTGTTGCAAATGTGGTAGCTTCGCTGATCTGTCTCGTCGCCTCATAGTGCCCTTCGAGGGGTTTTCACTAATGAGACTCTCTCTTTTCTCTCATCTCCCGGCGCCTTATGGTGCCTGTGAAGGTTTTCACCAATAAGACTCTCTCATTTTATATCCCTCATCTTACATCGCCTCTCGGTGCCTGCGAAGGTTTTCACCGATGAGACTCTCTCATTTTATTTCTTTCGAGGAATCGGGGTGTTGTAGATACGACCCTCTTTTCTGGAGATTCCTTTGACTATCAATTCGTTCCCAATCTTACGATCCTCTTCTTTGCTGGGGCTTGGTGTATTATTCTCGGCCTTATTTTCCGGATTTGGCATCTCTCGAACATTGATCGGGAGGTCTTTTGGATGTTGACGTTGGTTTTGGTGTGGGATTGAAGAAAGGCTACAAAAATGAAAACAATTTGAAGGGTGATGTGCTACAACTTTTGGAATCTAACCTTTGTTGGAACTTAAAACATAACCTCTGCCCCAGTTTTCTTGCTTGGGGAATTTTATTTTTTATGCTTATGTTGAGTTACGTGCGTTACGCACATTGTGCTATATTGTGCACACTATGTACATTATGCATCCTATATTTGCTATGATGCATACTATGACCGAGCCGTGAGGCGCCTACGTATCCTCTTTGAGGAATCAGGTCAAACGTAGTTCCCACGGTTTTATATTCCTTGATTTTTCTTTTCTTTCTTTCCATTTTCTTTTCCTTTTCTTTTTCTTTTTCTTTTCTTTTCCTTTCTTTTCTTTTTTTTTTTTTTTTTTTTTTTTTTTTTTTTATATATCTTTCCCATTAGTGATTCCAAAAGAGGGGTATTGAAAGAATTTGCTCAAGGCTCAAAGGGGAAAGCGAAGGTTAAAAGTGTTTGGATAGAAGAAAGAATTGCCTCCGTCATCTCATTATTCAACAAACGCCAAACACAAACAAATAAACCAAAATTGCCATAATTTAAAGAAATTACGCATAATATCTCTTGACTGCATCTGAGTTGATAGCCATGTCGACACATCCACCTTCGACATCTGTCAAACACAAGGCACCATTGGCCAAGACTCTGGTCACAATATAAGGCCCTTGCCAATTTGGGGCGAATTTGCCTTTCGCCTCGACCTGATGTGGGAGGATCTTCTTCAATACCTGCTGCCCTACTTCAAACTTCCTGGGGCGCACCTTTTTATTATACGTTCTTGCCATTCTCTTCTGGTACAGCTGACCATGGCACACTGCTGCCAATCTTTTCTCATCTATCAGGCTCAACTGTTCCAATCGAGCTTTGACCCATTCATCATCATCAATCCCGGCTTCAGCGACAATTCGGAGGGACGGAATTTCGACCTCCGCTGGTATCACGGCCTCAGTCCCATACACCAACAAATAAGGAGTTGTGCCTATGGAAGTCCGGACGGTAGTGCGGTAGCCCAACAAAGCAAAGGGCAATTTCTCGTGCCACTGTCTGGACCCTTCCACCATTTTTCGCAGTATCTTCTTGATATTCTTATTGGCTGCTTCGACTGCTCCATTTGCCTTAGGACGATATGGGGTGGAATTGCGGTGTGTAATCTTGAATTGTTGGCATACCTCTCTCATCAAGCTGCTATTAAGATTCGCACCGTTATCCGTGATGATCACTTTTGGGATCCCAAATCTGCAGATGATATGGGAGTGAATAAAGTCCACCACTGCCTTCTTGGTTACCGACTTGAAGGTTTTAGCCTCAACCCATTTGGTGAAGTAATCAATGGTCACTAGAATGAACCTGTGACCGTTGGATGCTGCTGGCTCGATGGGCCCGATGACATCCATGCCCCAGGCCACAAACGGCCAAGGTGCTGACATCGTATGTAACTCTGTTGGCGGAGAATGAATCAAATCTCCATGTATCTGGCACTGATGGCATTTCCTCACAAAAGTGATACAGTCGCGTTCCATGGTGAGCCAATAACACCCTGTTCGAAGGATCTTTCTCGCCAATACATATCCGCTCATGTGTGGTCCGCAAACTCCCGCATGTACCTCTTCCATGACCGTCATTGCTTGACTGGCATCTACGCATCTCAACAATCCCAAATCCGGGGTTCTTTTGTACAATACTCCTCCACTGAGGAAGAAACCATTCGATAAACGCCGAAGGGCTCTTTTTTGGTCTCTCGAGGCATGTTCTGGATATATCCCCATTCTGAGGTATTCCTTGATATCATGAAACCAGGGTTCGCCATCTGCTTCTTCTTCTATGGTATTGCAGTAGGCGTGCTGATCACGGACTTGGATATGCAGAGGATCAACATACATTTTGTCAGGGTGGTGCAGCATTGATGCTAAGGTGGCTAAGGCATCTGCAACCTCATTGTGAACTCTCGGGATGTGTTTGAACTTCACCGATCGAAATTGCTTGCTCAGATCATGCAAGCATTGTCGGTATGGTATGAGCTTTAGATCTCGTGTTTCCCATTCCCCCTGAATTTGATGTACCAAGAGGTCCGAGTCTCCCAAGACCAAGACGTCTTGGACATCCATGTCAGCAGCCAAGCGCAGACCCAGAATGCAAGCCTCATATTCGGCCATATTGTTAGTGCAGTAGAAGCGCAGTTGGGCCGTAACAGGATAATGCCGTCCTGTTTCAGAAATGAGTACTGCCCCTATTCCAACCCCTTTTGCGTTTGCAGCTCCATCGAAGAAAAGCTTCCAACCTGATTCCTCGGGTAATTCCAACTCATTCGTATGCATCACCTCTTCGTCAGGAAAATACGTTCTTAAGGGCTCGTATTTTTCATCAACGGGATTTTCTGCCAAATGGTCTGCCAGTGCCTGGGCTTTCATGGCCGTCCTTGTCACGTAGATGATATCAAATTCTGTGAGCAGAATTTGCCATTTTGCCAACCTCCCCGTGGGCATAGGTTTCTGAAAGATATACTTCAATGGGTCCAAGCGGGATATGAGATAAGTAGTATATGAAGACAGGTAGTGCTTCAACTTCTGAGCTACCCAAGTCAGGGCGCAACATGTTTTCTCGAGTTGAGTGTACTTGACCTCATGCACTGTGAATTTCTTGCTAAGATAGTAGATGGCCTGCTCCTTCCTCCCTGTGTCATCATGTTGCCCCAGTACACAACCAAATGAATTTTCCAAGACCGTCAGGTAAAGGATTAGGGGTTTCCCGGGCTTAGGCGGGACCAATACGGGTGGATTAGACAGATACCCTTTGATTTGGTCGAAAGCCTCCTGGCACTCTGCCGTCCAACCTACTGCAGCATCCTTTCTCAGTAGCCGAAATATGGGCTCACAAGTTGCTGTGAGTTGAGCGATGAACCTGCTGATATAATTGAGTCTACCCAGCAAGCTCATTACCTCTGTTTTGTTCCTTGGCGGTGGCAAATCTCGGATGGATTCAATTTTGGATGGGTCCAACTCAATCCCCCGTCGACTGACGATGAATCCTAGCAACTTCCCTGATGGAACCCCGAATGCGCATTTGGCCGGGTTAAGCTTGATATCATACCTCCGGAGTCTTTGGAAAAATCTCCTTAGGTCTGCTACATGGTCCTCCTGACGCCAAGATTTGATGATCACATCATCGACGTACACCTCAATTTCCTTGTGTATCATGTCATGAAACACCGCAGTCATTGCTCGCATGTACGTTGCCCCGGCGTTCTTTAACCCGAACGGCATTACCCGATAGCAGTAGGTTCCCCATGGCGTAATAAACGCTGTCTTCTCAGCATCCTCTTCGTCCATTAGGATCTGATGATAACCCGCATAGCAATCCACAAAGGATCCGATCTCGCGCCCAGCGCAATTATCGATCAGGATATGAATGTTGGGTAACGGGAAATTGTCCTTGGGACTTGCTTTGTTGAGATTGCGGTAGTCGACGCACACCCTGATTTTTCCATCCTTCTTTGGGACTGGTACCACATTGGCCAGCCACTCGGGATACCGAGTGACCCGAATGACCTTAGATTGTAATTGCTTAATCACCTCTTCTTTGATCTTTACACTCATTTCTGTTTTAAATTTCCTTAGTTTTTGCTTGACCGGAGGGTATGCCGGGTCAGTGGGCAATTTGTGAACCACTAAATCGGTGCTCAATCCAGGCATATCATCATATGACCATGCAAAAACATCTTTGAATTCCCTGAGAGTTTCGATCAATTCTGCTTTGACATTCGGCTCAATGTGGATGCTAATTTTGGTCTCTTGGATGTTATCAGCGTTTCCTAGGTTCACAGCCTCAGTGTCATTTAGGTTAGGCTTGGGTTTCTCTTCAAATTGGCATAGTTCTCGATTTATTTCTTCGAAGGCTTCCCTTTCGTCACATTCGGATTCATTATCACAAACGACCTCTTGCATCATTGAGTCAGATTCAGATTGATTTATTAGACTAGGTCGAAGATCCGTTGTGCATGCCATGTCATTAGGACCAGTAAAAAGAGAACTGTTCAGAAAGAAAACAAAACCAGAAATTAAAATGGGACAAAAGAAAAGAACTTTATTAAATTTGCAGGATAAAAAGGGTTCACACTTTTACAAAACGAAAGTAAAATTGGGATTACACCCTTGGATAATCCGATCAAACAAACAAACAAACAAAACATTAATCAAAGCCTACTACCAAGACTCCCCTCGGACAGGGAGAGGAGTAATCGTCCAATTGTTGGTCTTGGCCTCAGGCCCCACAAATTGTATCTCTGCCCTGTTGGAACCCTCTCCAGCTTCCACCATACTGACATCTGCGAATAGTCTCTCAAAACTCTGATTCAGGTCTTCATTTACACCGATCAAAGGTCCTCGAATCTTTGGGATCGCTGACCCCTTGGCACTTGCTTTAACAAAAGACCTTGAGAGGCGTGGCACTGGTTTAGGCAGAAACCAGACCTTCTTCTTCATTCTTCGCGCCTCCTTCCTGTCTGCTGCGGTTGGTTTGAACCCCAACCCGAAGGTTTCCAGATTCTTAGGAAGGGAAACAGGTTGGACTATCCCTTGAAGTTCAACTCCCAGGCCTTTTCCCGGCACAAATCCGTTACCCAGCATCTCCGATACCATCATGACTGTTGCGGCAGCTACCCTAGGGTGCGGGATGATTTCTCCTTCAGAGATTTTGTTGGCCGACCCTGTATCGAGAATCTGGTAGACCCAAGGACCCTTGTCATCACTGGTCTCTATGAAAGGCACAATGATTCCGCCCATGGTGTATGTTGTATCCTCACCGTGCAACACGACCTCTTGTCTTTCCCACTCGAACTTCACTGTCTGATGTAGGGTGGAAGGCACCGCTTTAGCTGCGTGAATCCAGGGTCGTCCTAACAGCAAGTTGTAAGATACCGTGGCGTCCAATACCTGGAATTCCATGGTAAACAGGACCGGGCCAATGGTTAGTTCAAGTACAACATCCCCCACAGTGGCTGTTCCGTTTCCGTCAAACCCTCGGACACAGATGCTATTCTCCCGGATTCTTCCACGGTCAATCTTTAACTGGTCCAGGGTGGGCAATGGACAAATATTGGCGCTTGAGCCGTTATCCACCAATACTCGGGTTACCACCGAGTCTTCACATTTGACAGCTAGGTATAGAGCTTTGTTATGCTCCGTACCTTCCACCGGCAGGTCATCATCTGAGAATGTCACTCTGTTCACCTCGAAAATCTTGCTAGCAATGGTTTCCAGGTGGTTTACAGAAATCTCACTGGGTACATGAGCCTCGTTCAATATCTTTAACAGGGCCCGACGATGTTCCTCGGAATGGAGGAGTAATGACAATAGTGAGATCTGGGCAGGTGTTTTTCTCAGCTGCTCAACCACAGAATAGTCTTGTACTTTCATCTTCCTCAGGAAGTCTTCAGCCTCTTCTTCTGACACTGGCTTCTTGGTTGCCACTGGGTTGGTTTTTCTTAACTCCGCCGGAGCAAAACATCGACCTGATCGAGTCAAACCTTGCGCTTCACAACTGACTTCTTCCACCTGTTTTCCTTGGTACGTTACCACTGCTTTTTCATATTTCCAGGGCACAGCCCTGCTGTCAAGCACAGGCAGTTGGACCACCGGCTTTATGGTCACCCGTTCTCTACATACCCCTTTCAACATGACTGCCGGTGTGGGCAGGATCCCTGGTATTACCAATTTGCTTGGCTCGGGTTTGCTTGTTATGACGGACGGGTTCTTCCCCCATATTACTACCGGCTTGACACCTTCTCCCTGCGACTGTACATTTGTTCCTCCCCTGGTTAAGACTTCTTTTGGGGCAGCTTGGATCATCATCACTGTTTGTGAGGGTTTTCTTAATTCACCTCCCTCACACACCAACTCAATCATGTGAGCTTCGTGGTGCGCTGGCAGCGGGTTTTGGTTGATGTTAGGAGCCTCCGGTGTCTGGACCTCGATCTTATTGGTGTCAATAAGATCCTGTATGGCATGCCTTAACTTCCAACACTTCTCGGTATCGTGCCCGAGCATCCCTGAACAGTATTCACAACTGATTGAACGGTCCAAATTCTGAGGTGGGGGATTTGGTTCCCGAGTATGGACGGGACTAACCAAACCCAATTGTCGCAGCTTGTGGAACACAGCGGTGTAGGTTTCTCCCAGTTCGGTGAAGGTTCTTTGCTTCCGCAACCTGTCATTTCTGGCATCTGGATTTCCCCGGAAACCTGCCCCTGAAGGATTTCTATATGCCCTTGGTGGAGGGTAAGTGTTTTGTGGTGGTGCATATATGTTCTGGGGAGCCGGTGCGCGCCATTGTGGGCGAACCGGGGGCTGAGTGTATATCTGGGCTTGGTGTACGGAACAATGCGGTTCTCGAGGTGGATAGAAATTTTGTGGTGGGTTGTATGGATAGTTTGACCTGTGAGGCCTGGGTTGGTTGTAGTGTGGCCTGCCAGCCCTGGGCCAACTGCCTGCCTCGATCGTGGCAACCTCTTCTTTCTTTCTTCTTAGCGCACCTCCCGTGCCGCTTTGAATAGCCTGGGTCGTGGCCTTAAGTGCCGAATAGTTTAAGATCTTGTCCGACCTCAAACCTTCTTCTATCATGACCCCTATTTTGACCACCTCGTTGAAAGATTTTCCAACCGTTGTCACCAAGTGACCAAAGTAGGTTGGATCCAATGTCTGCAAAAAGTAGTCTACCATTTCTCCCTCTCTCATGGGAGGATCGACTCTAGCTGCTTGTTCTCTCCAGCGGAATCCGAACTCGCGAAAACTTTCCCCGGGTTTCTTCCCAGTTCTCAATAACGTGAGACGGTCAGGGACTATCTCTAGATTGTACTGGAAATGACCTGCAAAAGCCTGTGCCAGATCATCCCACGTGTACCACCTGCTGAAATCCTGCCTGGTATACCATTCCAGTGCAGATCCGCTCAGACTTTGGCCGAAATAAGCTATCAAAAGCTCATCCTTGCCTCCTGCCCCTCTCATTTTGCTACAGAATCCCCGCAAATGTGCCATGGGATCACCGTGCCCTTCATATAAATCAAACTTGGGCATCTTGAACCCAGCCGGGAGTTGGACATCTGGGAAAGGGCACAGATCTTTGTATGCCACGCTGACTTGATTGCCCAGCCCGTGCAAGTTTCTGAAGGATTGCTCCAGGCTTTTGAACTTTCTTAACACTTCATCCTGTTCAGGGGCCTTAACAGGCTTCTCAACCTCTGCCGGTACTTCCAAATGGGGATTGTAAGCCTGTGGTTCGGGTGCATGGAATGTAGGTTCAGGGGGATAGAATTGTGTATCGTGAGCCTGAAACAATGGCTCACTGGTCGTTCGCTGCAAAGGGGCTGATGCAGGTCCCACAAAAATGGGAATGTTGGATGTTGGGAGAGGTTGGTGGGGTGGTGGAGCTTGGGAATCATGAGGGCTTCTCTCCTGATGATAGAGGGGGTTTGGGCGGCTTGTGGAAGGGCCAGAGTGAGGGTACTCCGGTACGTGTCCCAGTGTCTCAGGGCTCTTTTGTGTTTTGGCCAGGGCTAGCTGCATTGCATGCATCTCTAGTCCCATCCTTTCAATCTTTTCCATTGCCTCTTTTAGCAACTGGCTCATCGGCCTTTCTTCCTCATTACTATTCTCTGAAGTAGTCATGCTTGTTGCTACCGGTCCTTTGGATCTGGTTTGGTATGAATGTGTTGCCAGAATTCTTTAACAACTAACTGTCTGGTTATCAGACAACAACAAACTTTGTTAGTGTTAGAGCTTAACAGATTTGATCATAACACATAGAGGATGCAATGCACCTAGGCAGTTAACCGTTTCTACATGCTTTGCTTCAAACCACATGCGTCATCCCGGTTTGTTCATTTGTCTCTTTTAGAGTATTCTGCGAAACCCCGCGTCCTATTTTATTTACATTTTCTTTTCTTTATTTATTAAAAGCGGTCGAATCTTATGGGGATTGCCTACGTATCACGTCCCCGCGTGAATCAGACCAGGCGTAGTTCTGCCTTAAAGTAAAAACACACAATTTTTGTGAAATCATTGAATTCATTCTCAAAGTTTTGCTATTACAAATTACATCAAGCAAGGAATAGCAATAGTACAAACTCGACGGTTTCAAACTCGGTTTAACGAAAAAGAAAACAACATATGGAAAAACAACCAAAGCCAAATAAACAGGACTTGACCAAAACTAATTCTCCAATTTAAGGGGCCGTGCGGCATCATCCGGCCTTTTTGCGGCTCTAGGTGTAAGGTCTCTTTGCAAGCTCTTCAATTCGTTCATAATCCGGCGGACGCAACCCATGATGGAAACAAGGAGGGTCTTCCGAGGTGTTCGCTCATATGCCGAGCATTTCATGTAGATGTAATGCCCTATTTCATCAATCCTTCCCCGGATGTTGTCCCTTTCTGTGAACAAATGCCTTATCTGTTGGTTCTTCAATCCCAGTGTTTGCGCATTGTTGGCAAGCTGATCCTGGAACATCTCCATTTGCCTTTCCATTCTGGTCATTGCATCGTAATAATGCCTTCTGTCGTCTTGGGCATTTCGTGTTTGCTTGAGGATCCTTTCTCGAAGAGAGGCATTCGTTTCCCTTAATGTCCCGATGCTCAGTTCATACTCCCTTATGACTTGTTGCAGGTGCTGCCTCCGAGCCATCGCACCCTTTGCCCACTTGGTTCGCAATTTTGCTGTGCTGGCCCTGGCTTTTTCCAAATCTTCCTGGCATTCCGCAACCTGATTTCTTAACCCTGCTATCAATCTTTTATCTGCCTGGCTTCTTAGCTGGCTATTAGCCTCTTTTTTCATTCTCCGGATCTGAGCTTTGAGGATCTCGCTTTCTCTGATTAACTGGTTCTTTTCTCCCTTGTGGGCAGCAGACTGTAATTGGCACTCAAACTTCATATCCTGGATTTGTTGCTTCAGTTTGCCTGCTTTGACAAGATATTCTTGCTCTTTGGCCAACCAGTCCCACTGTTCTTGTGAAGATTTGGCAAATTCTTGCAGGTGAGGTCTTTTGGTCGGTCTTCCAGGTGATGTCTCCCTTTTGTACCAGGCTTGATACCCGGGCGAAACTTCCCCTTTTGCCCGATTCATTACACAAGTATTTGCTTCTAAGTATTGACATTGGCTCCAAATTTGACGAACCCTTGCTTCAGGAAACTGGCCGTCGGGACTGATCTCGATTACCTGGATGCTCAGATCCTCGTCTTTCGGCACTATCTGATACCTCCCAAGTTGCCTTAAAACCCGATGCGGCGCGTATGGTTGAATGCTCTTAAGTCCCATTAAAAGAAAATGGGGCCTGGCTGCTGGCATGTATATGACTTCGTCGATCGGTAACCATCCTAGCGCCCACTGTATTTGACTGGCGTTGAGGGTTTGGAAATATGAGGTCCATGCTACAACTCCTTCTGGTAGGTAGGTTTCATCAACTCTGGTATAGAACTCCTCTATGCAGGTCTTTCCAGCGGATCCATGGCTCAGAAACTGGGCTCGGTGACATAGGTGTTCGATCATCCACATTTGCAACAACAAATTGCAACCCTCGAAAAAGCTTCCTCCGGCTTTGCAAGAAGTGAGTGCCCGGAATATATCAGATACTATCATGGGCGCCAACGTACTATCACTCTGTGTGAGCAACGTACTGACGACCCCTGCTATCTTTATGTCAATATTCCCATCTTTTCTTGGGAATATTAGTAGTCCTAAGAAAGTTATCATGAAAGCAATTCGTCTATGTTCTTCCCACTTCTGGCGATTACCTTTGCTGCACAACTGGTTTTCTGGCTTGTCGAATCCTCCTATGTGACCATATCTTTGATATATGAAACTCGTGCTGCAAAAACCTTTTGCCAAGTCAGGGTTATGAACTGTTCTGACTATCTTTAAGGAGTCCAGGAACCGGTGTACTGCTACAGCTCTTGGAGCAATCAGATATTTGTGCCTCAAAGGAGTCTCAGTGCTGCCGATATACCCTGCTATTTCTTCTAAAGTTGGGGTAAGTTCGAAATCTGAGAAGCGGAAGACATTGTGCGCAGGATCCCAGTGGGGGACTAGTGCCCTTATGATATCTCCTCGTGGCCTGATATCCAACAAACTCGTGAGGCCTTTCAGATACTTCTTGATTTCGTCATGCCCCTCTTTGCCCAAATCATTCCACCAGAGCCGCAATTGGAGGGGAATTTTATTCATGATTGAAAAGGGTTCATTCGGAATCGTGCTCATTCTGCACATTTATTAACAAGATTTTAACAAACGACACTTATCCTGCTAAAAACAAAAATATATGCGATTTTTTGTGAATTTTGAATTTTCATATATATATATATAAAACTTTCTAAAGAAGTCAATAACGGAAAATATTTTGGATTTTTTTTTTTTTTTTTTCGAAAAACTGGGAGCCTGAAAGGACTTTTCTAGACCTTTAACAAGATAAATACTTTTGCCATAAATAAAGATATATACATTTTGAAATAAAGCAAAACTTTTGAATTTTTCATATATATATATATATATACATATATTTGTAACAAATAATAAAAGTAAAGACCACACAAGACTTTTTTTTTATTATATAAAAAAAATTTTAAAATAAGATTTTTTATGACAAGACAACTCTATATTTCTATTGATATATTTTTTATTATGAAAGGCAGAACAACGACTTTTCAAAATTTTGGCAGAGTTTTGACAGTATTTGTTTTTTTTTTTCAACAATAAACAATCAATTCCTAACCGTTATTTCCCTTTTTTTCACAATATTCCAAATATTCAAACACCGGTCAGCATGCGGGCATGAGACAAATAAATGCACGGAAAACAGTGGGATGCACCAGAATGGTCTTTTCATATCAGGTTGCTAGTCCTAGACGGACCCAACCCCTGTGTTGAGTCCCCTAAGTCATATGCAACGTGATGCAAATAAGCGTTCCTACTAGGGATCCGGCATGAAGTCACGTTATTCTATGTTCAAAACCTGGGTCGGTGTTCTAGACAGTGTACCCGAGCGGACAACTCGAGTTGAGGAAGGAGCTCCTTTCCGGGAACCAAAAGGCCAGCCGGCTTAGAAACTTTCCGAACCTCTTTTATTTAGGGTATGACACTAACAGAATAAGGAGTCTCAACCAGTGAGCACATCCCCGGAGGTGAGAAGAGAAAGGTTTCGGCACAGTTTATATACAGTTCAAATAATATCAAAGCGGTAACAGCAACATTTAGCACATTAGTCTCAAAAACATGTAATGATCAGATAATAAATAAAGCCAAATAATAACAATTATTCTAAGCTCGACTTCTTAACCCTGAACTATTGGTTCTGGGTTTTATTTCCCCAGCAGAGTCGCCAGAGCTGTCACACCTCCTTTTTCCGCACCCGAGAGGGCGCAAGGGAGTTTTTCCAATTAAAGGACAATCGGAACGGGATTAGTTTATTTATTTTAGAGTCGCCACTTGGGAGATTTAGGGTGTCCCAAGTCACCAATTTTAATCCCGAATCGAGGAAAATAATGACTCTATATTACAGTCTGCGTACCAGAAATCCGGATAAGGAATTCTGTTAACCCGGGAGAAGGTGTTAGGCATTCCCGAGTTCCGTGGTTCTAGCACGGTCGCTCAACTGTTATATTCGGCTTATTTATCTGATTTTTAATACAATTATGAACCTATGTGCCAATTTTATCTTTTATCCGCTTTTATCGTTCACCGTTATTTTTATAGGACTTGCAACGTCGTGAAAACATATCTCGAACCACGCTACATCAATGCACCCGTGGTTATTGATATATCTCGACTCGGCTGGGATTTGGATTTGGGTCACATAAATGTGCACCCGAGTTTAAGAAGGTAAGGTTTTATTAAAGCGTATCCTAAAGAGACTAACGTGTTGTTATTTAGGGAGGGTTGTGAGATTTGCTAAGCAACCCATCCCGGAAACTAAATGCTCCAACAATATACATTTAACAAGGGCCCCGCATTTGCACGTTGTGTTTATTTTTATCGAGGCTCATCTCGTTCTTATTTTAAAAGGTTATCCTATAGCAACTACGTTTCTTATCGCGTTTGTCCTTATCAATTGAAAACAGTATATAGTCCTAATTAATTAAATGCTTGCAAGCTATTTGTAATGACATTCAGAAAAGCTAAAAAAAATTTCAGAAATGGGGCTGTATATGCAATCAGCCGAACAAACAATTCTGGGCCCAAATCCAGCCCATGCGCGATGGACCAGACCTGGGCCTTCGCCTGTTCTACGCGGGCCTACTTAGTTTGCTTCGATTTGGGCTCGACCTTCATGAGGTCGAGGCCCTGAACTGATTCTTTATTTTGTGAAATGAGTTTATCAGTTTATGGGACAATATGGCAGAAGGAGAAAGAACTTTAACTAAAATGGATAGCTTTCCTATTTGGCCTACATTAGAGAATATACTATACCATCAGACTAAGTTTGAAATACAACTTATTACACTGGGCGTATTCTCACTTAGCAGTATACATACAAAGCTAGCATTCGTTAACCTACATTGATATACTTAGTATGTAGGCTGTTTCTATTGTCCAAACAAAAATGACAATCATTATACAATACATGATGTCTAATGTAACAATTTATGCATAAAAGTCACTCTTCAGGTCTTTTCTTTTGTATTCATGCTCAACTTTCCAATTACATTTGACAGAGTATTAGTCATGTACCTGGTATAGAGAACGAAAAGAAGAAAAGAATGATCAGTTGGGCAGTATGCCACAAACACAGCAGCAGCAGATACACAGCAACAGCACAGCAACAAACCAAACCAAATGTTTTCCACAAACCTCAGACGACCAACAATATTTCCCAGAACAAAGAGGACCAACAAATAGTCGAGTACCAAACCAATGAACCCAGAAAAGAAGGATGAAACAAACAGCAACAACAGAGTATTCAATGCAGCAACACTACCAATTGAATAACCAGAAACAGCTCAACCAATGCAAACCAAGAACTTGGCCAAGACAGCTTGACCAATATGCACTCTTATACAACTTTTCAGGCAGTGTTTGGTTGCAGTGTTTATTGGAAGCTAACTTGTGTTTTTTCAGTTTTCTTTGAACTCACTAGACCTCTCTTTGGACTAAAAATTTTACAGCCCTTTTTTTCTCTCTGAAAGCTAAAAGTCCAGCCTCAGACCCATAAACTTCAGCCCCTGTTTTAGTTGTCCAATGGCCTATTTATAGGCCAAATGCACCATTACAGCTGAGCTGCCCTGCCTGCCAATTGGCAGAATGCCCATACCCTTTAAGCCCATCCTAAGCATGCTTGGTGTCAGCTACCTTTATTCCCCACGCCTGGTTTTTGTTTAATCCAGAATTATGGGCTCATTTGTTTATTCATTTTGAGCCCCCATACCCTTGTGTCTTGTTCCCCATTGGTATTAGTTTAATCCTAAGTTAGTACCCTACTTGTCAGCTCACTTAAACTAATTACTTCTGTTCTTTTTAGCACCCCAGATTACCCCTGTCAACCTTGATTATTACTGCCCCTGCCTATTGCAGCATTAGGGCATTTTTTGCACTGATGAAAGCTCGAGCTCAGGACTGCCTAGACTGAACCCTTTTAGTCATTTTTATAATGCCAACAGACCATTTCAAACATTACTAGGTCATCCAGCCAGTGTCCGAGTTTAATTAGTTATGTGACAATCCTAACTCCTTCGATTCATTAGTTATAGAAAACTAATCGACGACATTTATCGAGTCGACTATACTAATTATAGCAGGTAATAATCGATCGCTCACATAAACAATACGTTTAGGGACCTAAAGGGCATCAGACAATTCTATGTTCAATAACTGGGGACCTATATAAGTTTATTCATTTGACGACCAATCTAATCGAACAGGTTCATCACAGAGTACATTCAGAATACAAATAGAAGACAAACGACCAAATAAAAGGTCTTTAACAGAGATGAAAGAAATCTGGATGAAAAATAACAAAATAACAAACAAACACAAAGAGATATGCTGACAACTTATTTGGAAATAAAACAAAAGAACGGAAAACTTACCAAAACGTTTAAACCAAACAGACCCAAATCAAACTCGACTTCGAACTTTTGAGGCCGAACAAACTTTAGTCAGGGTGTTCTCACATGAGAACACCTTGACTAAGGTCTATTAGACCTCAAACCTATGTCAAAACTGGCCGGGTTCCCCAGGTGCATGTGTTTCCAGTTCTGGATTTCCAGATCTGGATTTTTAGGAGTTGTGGGTAGATTCGGACCAAACCAAGTTTGGTTTGGTCACTAGGAAGGTCAGGGGGGTGTCTGGTATGAAGATGGGGTGGTTTGGTGTAGATCGAGTTTTGTCTCGAATCTTCAAATCCAGATTCGAGACGATAGGAGATGATTCGAGGTTCGTGGTTAGTGGATTCGTGTTCAGGGGAGTGAGGGGGTCTTAGGGTGTTCAGGGGGTGGTCACCGGCGTTCGTGCCGCCGGCTTTAATGGCGAAGGAGACTAGGGCGGCTGCTAGGGTTTGGGGGTTTCAGGGTTCAGGGAAGGAGACGAGTGAGGGGTGGGGTTCGGATAGGGGGCGTGGGGTGTAAGGGAAGGTTTATATATGGTGAGGTTGATCGGATCTGAGCCGTTAGATCAGATGATCTCAACGGCTTAGATCTGATGTTGAGAAATGGGACGGGGTCGTTTGGTAATTAAACGAGGTCGTTTGGTTTAAGTGGGGGATTGGATCGGATTGGTTATTGGGTCGGGTTTGAACACGGGTTGCTGAAAATGATCCTGGACCGTTGGATTGGATTGATTGGAACGGCTGAGATGGATTGGCCTGAAACGGTGTCGTTTCAGGAGGTGTCTGGGCAACCGGATTTGGACTGGGCCTGCGTGCTGGTTGGGCCAGTTATTTTGTTTAATTTTTGGCCCAAACCGATTTCCTTCTCTTTTGTTTTTCTAATTTCATTTTTTTCTTTTAAAACAAAAATAAAAATAATAAATAACAAAATAACGAAATTAAAACTAAACAACAATGCAACATTTTAACACAATTATCACAAAAATTATTTAAGTAAGTTAACTAAAAGCCTAGAACGAGCGATGCACACATATATATATATATTTTGAATTTTCTTTTACTGACCGAATTATGGTTTAATCATCCTAACATGCATATTTTGTATTTTTGTTTGTTAATGATTAAATGCAAAAATGGACAGACTCACAAACGATTAACAAAACATGTCACGGAAAGACCGAAAAATTGTACAGCGAAGCCCTTTGCCGCTATTTTTATTTTCTTTTGGAGCAATTGTCCGTGAAGCAAAAATCACGTGCTTACAGGGAGTACAGGTGGAGTAAGTGACGGAAAGTAAAAGGAGCAAAAACTAAACCTAACAAGTAACAAAGGCAGGTATCTTCCCTACAGACAATAGGACCTATTTGACCGAGACAAATATTGAAATAACGACAAAATTCAATAATTACGGGATCAATAGGAGGTGTAAACCCTAAGGTGAAAGGGCAGGTGTAAACAAAAGAATAACCTTCACGGTAAGAGGTAATTCTATCATCGGAACTAGGGGTCATAACTGGAAAATCAGGTTTCCAATGGCATTCACGTCGAACCAAGGCATGGAGGCCACGAGTAATCAAACTAGGAAAATGGTCAGCAGGGTTAAGAGATGCTATGGACGAAACCTGTTTTCTCAAAGCTTCACAATCTGATATAAAGGAAAATTCTTATGGGACAATCTCAGATACAATGGGTTCTCGCATAGGCTCATTATGGTCTCTCCCTCTGGAGGAAGATCTAGGAGTTATGGAAGTTCTAGCCCTAGAGGAAGAAGGTTTGGCAGTACCACTTTGAGAAGGAGTAGAACTACGAGTAGACAAAGAACCTAAGCTACGTAGTCTACCACCTCTTCTACTCCTAGTAGGGGCAAAAGAGTGAGGGAGTTCGTCAATGATCACTACCTTATGAGGGTATGATGATGAAGAAGGGTGAACGAATGAGAAGACATGTTTAATGATGAAGATACAGAGGAAAGAAAAAGAACTACAAAAGAAGTTAAAAGTACGAATGCAAGAAAGAAGAAGGGAATTTTCAAAGTTGTGTGTAACGAGGTATCTATCGGGGAAAATAACTGTCATCGAAGATTGTCATTATGAACTGTCATTATGGAACCGTCACTTCGTGATTTATGCAGTTGCAGAAAACCCCTAAAAAGTCGCTAAAATTGCAGAACCAATTAATGAGACACGTGTCCTGAACATTAAATAGACATGATGTATGTCTCATCGATTTTGAAGAAGGCAAATTAGGAAAAGGCGGCAAGATATTCCCGCAAAAAAAACTTACCACTTCCCGAATATTCAGTTGAGAATATTCATAAAGTTGGGGGACAATCTGTATTTATGGAAAAAAGGCATGACATGTGGGCCATCAGTGAGGTGGTAAGTGGCACTTTCAGTTGATTTAATAAAAGAAAATGAAAAGGCACGGATGAAACACCCACGGTGTTTTATCAGAAGAGGTACCGATCCTGACAGCCGGAAAAGAAAAAATAGACACGAGATGAATGAAGACTGTAAAAGGGGAAGATTCACGAATATGTTATAAATATGGAAGGGGAATCGACATTAACTTTGATTACGGGTGATCCTCGGTTATTACTGTAACTGTTACAATTAAATATGGTAACAGGTAATCAAGGCAATTAATACCATTAACGAGCCAGAATTAAGTAGGAAAACTGTTACAATTATGTCTCCTTATATAAGGACACATATCTCATTTTGTACCGGCGTCTGAATATTTTTCAATATATGCAATCAGTCTTTTACTTTATTCGATTCAAGTGTCCACTCTGCAATTCTGGGAGAGATTAGCAATCAACAATAAGCTTTCTATTCTTACTTTTATTTCCATTATTTTCCTTATTCTTTAAATTACCAAGAAAGTAAAATAATTTTGATTATCAATAATCCGATTTTTTCCAAATATTAGCTTTAACCGTAAAATTTATTTTTGGATTAAACATTATCATTGCTCCAAATTCCTTTCACACTGTATGAGTCTATGTTCAGGTAAAGATATTGATTGCTAAAACTTATAAAGAAAAGAAAAGCAAGGGAAATGCTTGAATTGTTACACATCAAGAGAGTTGCACGCGTGAACAGGTCCACCCCTACCAACTACTCTTCGGTTTTAATTATTTACCTGTACGTATGTCAAAGAAAAAGTTTAGCCATTTTAGCTAAAAATTAAAGTGAGAAGTAATATTATTTGATCATGATTAAGTGATGAATAACATATAAAAAATATCTCATATTCGTAACTAATATCGGTAAGTTTTCAATAAGATTCTTTAGTTCGCAATGTAATAGATGGTAAGCAACCGTAGGCTACCTCGATCATCAAAGCCTGTAAAGGTTTAAAGAACAACTTACAAGGATTTCTTGACCCTTGTTAATATCTAAAGAATAACTTTAAAGAAGAGGCAAGAGTTTTTATACCCATTCGTTCACACTTCCTTTTTGGTCCCCTATTCACTAGCTCAAGGCCCTGCTCTTTCCTTGCAATGAAAACAAAGAGTCAAATTCAGAAACTTATAAAATTGAAATAAAGAAAAGGATTAATTAATTAAAGATCACATATGTGTGTAGAGAATCCTTCTTGTGCACAGCTTTAAAGGATTCTTTCTTGATAATGGCCACCCTAAAGAGCCAGAAGAAGAGGCTTTTTCAGAGTCACTTTCTTTCAATTTTCCAAGTTTTTGGCATTGTGAAACTTGTCTTTGCATGCGCAAAGATAAAAAAAATGATTTAATTGTTGGATCTCTTTTGTGGGGTTGAGAGTAAAGGGGTGACCTTAGAATTCCTTATCTCTTGGCCTTGATTAGTTTGTAAGATAATGCACTTTTACTTTTATCTCTATTGCTAAGGCAGTCTCAGCAGCCAATAGATTTGGTGTTCTCATCTCTTTTGTGAGCTCAACAGATAAGAAAAGTTTTATACAACTTTAACTGCTTGTACTTAGCTAGCTTTAACTTATTAATCATCTGACATACAACTTTGGTTAAGCTTTTAAAGAAAGCCCGGAACACTAAGCTTTCGCTATGCGCGAAATTCGGAGAGGAGCCAGACCACAAGGGGTCTATTGTACGCAGCATTATCCTGCATTTCTGCAAGAGAATATTTTTACGACTCGAAATTGTGACCTCCTGGTCATATGGCAACAACTTTACCAGTTACGTCAAGGAAGTCAACTAACTTCACCAGATAATTTTTACTCTGTGACTTTTCATAATAAAGGATTTAACTTATGGACGCATTTAGGGGATAATAAATCTACCAAATATGGACCAATAACTTATGGTCCTTGCCTACTTTTTATCTGTTTTTCTCTTGCTCAACTAATATCTCTATTTTGCGGTGGAAATCATTTGCTAGATCGAACTCAATAATTGGCAAATCCTTCTATATTAAGATATCAGTTGAAAAACTAATAGCAAAGATCATGAATCAATCAGCCATCAAGAGAACCAAACCATTGAAAAAGTTACTTGTCAAAGGAGAAGTTTCAAAGTCTCTATAGTGTGTGCAATTAAACTCCATTATTCATTTAACCTTGCGTGCAAATACTAAATTCTCAACAACAATACAAATGAGACGTCCATTTAATGGACAAAATTCCAATTATAAAATGCCTCCAACAAGTCGCGGTTCATTTGGTGAGCCAAGTTGATCAAGCTATTATTCAATGGCCATAAAATACACAACGTTTCATGCCTGAGTGACAGATACACCCTTGGTCGATAAAACTCACAAATAATGCAAACAAACCCTAATTTAGGATAAGAATTAAAGCATTAGAACCTCTACAATCTCAAGCTCAAACACAAATACAAACAGGAGCGTAGGCCGTAGCTATGAACCCCCACTACATTGGAAATTACACTGTGAAATAAGGTCAAGGTTTCTTATCGTGTTTATATTCTTTATTTTTTAAATTCTCTGGGTGAAAAATTTGTATAGAGAACTGTGTTGCATAGCGCACCTGTTTGTATTTTGGCACAATAGAATCAATAGTTATTAATTTGCAGCTGACCCGATCAATAGGATAATACTCACTTCAAATAAATTGAAACTTGATACATTACATAGTACTAAAATTTAACGCCGGAGAGTTGTCGATTGATTAATCTTCAAATATTTGCAAGTAAAACCCACAAAAAATGTCCATAGCTTTAACAGAAAGAATTGGCCACCACAAATCGTACATATCTGCACATTGAAACCATATGCTATAAAGAAACAGAACGTGGTAGGGTCCTCCAACCTTAACTCCATGGGCCAATACTTGGCATCACGAGGAGTCGAGGACCATTCTGAATTCAGATTTTTTTTTTTAAAAAAGAAAATTGAACCCCCTTACTTATCTATCAACAAGTTTCAAGGTAGTAAAGCAAGTGCAAAACAATCTGCGTGTTCAACTGGAAACCTTATTATATTTTGCTGCCTAGCTAAGTGAACTTTGTAATAACAAAGATGATATAACATACTACCTCCGGTTCATCAGCGAACAGTTTACTTTTTCGACTAGTTTACTTTTTCATTTTGGTCTAAGATAAGTGTCTAGTTAGATAATCAAGAAAAAATTCAAATTGTTTTTATTCTTTTGCCCTTATATACGTATCCCTACAAAGTTCTCCCTACAAAGTTTTCTAACTCCTCGCTATAACTATGTAACCCATATTTAATAAGGGTAATTTAATTATACTAGATATTTTTGTATAGGATTTAGCATTTTCGTAACGAGCGTGGTAAAAAGAAACTTATCAAGTAGAGGGAGTAATAGCATAAGACAAAAGCATACCAAAATCAGACATAGTTATATATAAGCAAGAAAACATACAAAGTAGTCTCCTTTGATCATGCATATACAAAAACCACAGCCTGACCAAAGATGGAGAGGGACCTTAAACCACTACTACTATTACATATCAACATGAATCTAATACTCGACTGACCTCTTGCAAATGTCAAAAACCTCATTGCAAGAGGCCATTACCTGACTGACTCCATACATAATATAAAACCTAAAGATTACAATATGAAAAAACCAAAGTAATACTACAAATTTCAAAGAGCTGCCCAATCAATCTCCACTGATGGATACTTTGGTAAAAAGAAGTTTTCTGATTCGTCAAATGAAGGCTCAATGAAATCCAGGAAAGTAATATCAGACTCAGGCGATGATGTCACTGCTGATGATGATGATTCCTCAGATTGTGTAGGAGAAGACGACGACGTGGCCTCAATCTTGACATTAACATTTTCTGGACAATCTTGAACTGAACCTGAATTCAATTTGGATGCTGCTTTTTTGGACTTTCTTGGCTTGGAATCAGTATTATTATTAGAAGACAAGCCATCAGAATTGACTAGGTTTTGGCAAATGGCTTGAAGTTTAGCATCAACAGAGGAATGCAAAGGCTTAAAATCAGATAATTCATTGTTTAATTGATGCCTTAGATGTGGAAAATTAAGCCTAGCAAACTCTCCTCTTAGCTTATAAGCAGCTTTGTCATAAGCCAAAGCAGCTTCTTCAGCTGTATCAAAAGTGCCAAGCCAAAGCCTAGTTCTATTCTTAGGAAGTCTAATTTCAGCTACCCATTTACCCCAATGACGTTGTCTCACTCCTCTATAAAGCTTTGTAGGCTTCTGTATAGCACCACCACTTTGCTTCATTGGGACTGGTTTAAGACCAAGATAGTTCATAGAATTCAAATTCTTAGAATATGTTGGAGTTGTTGGTAATAAACCTAAGCTCTGCTGTTGTTGTAGTAAAAGTTGTTGTTGTTGTTGGTTTTGGAATTGGATCTGGGCTTGGATTTGGAAGATCTGAGAAGGAGTAAGATGGTTAAGTCCAATTGAACCAGTTTCAGCAACATGGCCCATAGGGTTAAAACTCAAAGATGGGATTGTGCAGAAATCAGTATACAAATTGGGCTCACCAAAAGGATAGAAACAAGAAGAAGAAGAAGAAGAAGAAGATGTTGAAGGTGAAGAAGAAGAAGATGGAGAAAGAGAAGGAGAAATAGAAGAAGAACAAGAAGCACCTTTCATAAAAGGTTCAAGTGCTTTCATTAATTCTTCTGATAAAGGATCTGAAAAAACTGAACTGTTGTTACTGTATATGTCTATAGCTGATGCCATGGTTAATATCAGAACACACAATAAAACAAAAAAAAACAATAATTCACAAAAAAAGTAAGATAAAGATTTACCTGATTCTTATATCAAAACTACATAACAGGTAGAGATTTAGAGAAAAAATTACAAGCTTTTCTACAAAGTTGAAATGAAAAATCAAGAACCTAAAACCAACCTTAGGGATACAAAAACAAACCCTTCTGGTTGTTTTGAACAAAGAAAAATTCTGGAAAATAATTAAAAGCTATAGCAATAAAAAGAGAACCTGGGATCTCTGTTCTGAATCACCTGGCTTTCAAAACAAAACACCCAAAAGGGGGGTTTGATTCTGTCAAAAATATGTCAAGAAAAACACACCCTTTAGTTTGAAAATCACTTTTGAAAGACACAGACGAGGACAGAAAGGGATCTCAAGAAGCGGGATGTTACAGAGGGGGAAGAAGAAAATAAGAAAATCAAATACACACACAAGTATTGTAGGTAGCCTCACTGATTTTTTCCACTCTGAAGAAATGGTGAAGATGGTCTGTCTATTTAAAGACCTGCTATCTGCCCCTCTCTCTCTCTCTCTCTCCATTGAGTTTCCTAATTTTCTTTTTTCTTTTCTGGTTTTCTTTTATTCATATTTTCCACTATGGCTCCCCGAATCTATTTTTACCATGCCCCCACCTATGAGGAAATAATATTCCTTTTATTTCAAGTTGTACTATTCGAGATTTATTTCCTGTAGTTTCCAGAACCTTTTTATACGAGTTATCCCTCTTTTAAATTCAAATTTAAAAAAATAATCAATTTCTAAAGATTTGAATTTTAGAAATCTCACCCACATCAGGTTCAAATTATAATCTAAAAAGAGATGCATCTTCTAATTTTGAAATTATTTAGCTCCCGTTTGACCATAAAATTTTCTTCATTATTTTAAAAAAAAAAATTGAAAACATTGTTTGTTTATGAAATATGATCGTGTTTTGAAGAAAAAAATTTAGTTCCCAATAACTTGTTTAGGGCTGTTTTTGAGTGAAATTTTTCCTCCACTCACAAAACTTCAACTTTTCTTCAAATAAAAAGTATGTCAAACACAACTTTAACTTTCAAAAATTATTTTTCAAAACAGTTTTTTCAAGTTTCAATCAAATTCATGTCCAAAAGCTACCTTAATCTTAGTGGGCGTCGGGACATAAGAATTGTAAAATTCCGGAAATAAAAAAGTGAAAAACAAATTCAAGTGAAAATGGTATTTGAAAGTTAGAGTTGTATTTGGACATGAATATATTTTTTTTGTAATTGATTTGAAGTGAAAAAATTTTGAAAAATAACCTTTTGGAGTTTTTCAAATTTTTGAAAAATTTTGAAATTCATCTTCAACTGAAAATTGAAGATTTAATGGCCAAACGCTGATTTCGAAAAAAAAATTTAAAAAAAAAAGTTAAAAAATTTGTATGGCCAAACGGCCCCTTAATATTCCATCTACTATCAATGACATACATTGTAGGAAATTTTTAACATAAAATGAAAAATAAGTGAAACTCTCATCGCCACATGTTTTAAATGATAGTTTTTGCTTTAGATACTTGACTTATATTAAAAAAAATTAAATTCTTAAACATCATTATCCAATAGAATATTTTCGCATAAAATGTGCAGGTGGAATTACTACTTTACTTAAAGGATGGCATTTTTGTTCTCTTTTATAGTTTCTTTTGTAAAAGTATAATATAATGTGATCCATTTAAACGATATGGTTAATTTTATAAAATGAACTATAAAGACAATCATATCAGAGAGAGAGAGTATATAACAATTTCTTTTATTAAAAAATAAAGTATCCCCAACAGTAGGTCTAAGTACTACTTTATAGTTTATACTTAAAGGATGGTATTTTTGTCATCTTTTTTTACTGTCTTTTTTAATAAAAATATAATGTGCTTTGATAAACAGGGCGGATCCACCCCTTTACAATGCGGTAGCACGGCACCCGATAAGATATTAAAATATTTATATATCAATGTTGAAATTTTCTTAAATTAGGTTAAATATCTAATCCTACAACCCGCAGCTGTAAATTAGATAAAGGTGTCATGACTGATATATCTTTTTGAAAGCTTTTCTCGCGTGAAAAATTCAAGTTGAAAATTATTTTGAACCTTGTTCGACTTTTCCTTTTAGTTTGCTTTT
Organism: Nicotiana tabacum; assembly: GCF_000715075.1. Taxonomy (NCBI): domain Eukaryota; kingdom Viridiplantae; phylum Streptophyta; class Magnoliopsida; order Solanales; family Solanaceae; genus Nicotiana; species Nicotiana tabacum. The sequence continues at coordinate 50,857,290 of NC_134090.1, read as the reverse complement.
TATTTCTTTATTTCCCAATCATCTTCCTTCTTGGCTCCCTCCCAATTTTCTATTTATCATTTCATTATTTTTTGTATTTTCCTTTTCTTTATTCTATTATTTATATGTGGTCTCTAACAAGAACACTTAAAAAAGAGACTTCAATATTATAAAATTTTATAAAATAAGCATTCATCTTAATCTCAAATTTATGAGTTTGCTTCTTTCATATCCGAAAAATTTGAGTCTTAATGGGAATTTTCGATTGAGATCAATTTTTTTTAAAATTATATCATAAACATTTGTGTTATTCTATGGTTATTAAATATAATTTAAATCTCTTTACTATTAAATTATAACAAAAATTTTCTAAGCATTGCTTAAAAAATATGAGATTTATCATTTTGATTTTTGAGAACTTCTAGTTTATTTAATTCTATACGTGTGGGGTATAATTTATTTATTGAAGATATTTTTTAAAATTTTCTTGTCCTGCTTGATGTAAGTCCCTCATTCAAGATGTTATATTGTGTAAATTTATTTTTAATATATAAAAATAGATGTAATTTTCTAGTGAAAATATTGATTTTACTTGTGTTGTTATAATTAATGTATAATTCCTTATTTAAAAATCGAATAAACACTCCTAATAAATTTTATATTAGTCATTATAAGGTATACATTAAAAGAAATTATGGCACTCGCCACCTTCAAATTCTAGATCCGCATTTACATTTAAAAGATATGATTAACTTGATTAAATGACAATCATTTCAGAGAGAGTATTTTACAATTTTTTTATTAAAAATATATTATCCTCAAAAGGGAGGGTAAAATTTTCATGGTATTAGATCGACATTTTAAATTCTACGATAATGAAGGAGTAAATTATTCCTACAATGTTCTCAAATTCACCTCACCTTGTCAAAGTTACAAAATACCTTGAAATGCGTGAGAATTTAGCTAATCTGACTCTGAAACGTCAGGATAATGAAAACGCGTTATAGGCAGGTGGAGGTTGTTTTGCTGCAGTTACACGCGGCGACACATCATTGGGTGAATCTAATAAGCTTGACTGGTTATTGCCGGTCTCTGTCAACTTTTTAATTAATTTAATACTCACGTCTTGTTTTGCCAACTGGATGTGACAAAGAAATTCCTTAGAGTCCGATTGGAGGGTTTTACTTTTTCATAAGTTAGGAATTTTAATTTTTAGCTTTTGGCTTATTTTTGTTATTTTTGTTTAAAAATATTTTTTTAAACTTTATTCAAATACTATAAAATAATTTAAAAGCAATTATGACTTAAAAATACTTAAAAGAAATCAATCCAAACGGGTTCTTAATTTAACTGACTTTTGCGGCAAAGTTACTCCACCAATCTTGACCTTTTCAAAAGGTTCTAAAAATATTTTTTGAAAATTTCTTCCTGAAAAAATAATACTCCGTCATTTGATATTGTTACGATTGTCACACCTCCTTTTTACCTACACCCCAAGAAGGGGTATATAAGGGAGTTTTTCCAATTAAAGGACAATCGAAACGGGACTCAATGTTAAAAGATTCAGAGTCACCACTTGGGAGATTTATAGTGTCCCAAGTCACCGGTTCGAATCCCGAATCGAGGAAAAGTTTGACTCTGTTTAACAATCCGCGAACCAGAAATTCGGGTAAGGAATTCTGTTAACCCGGAAGAATGTGTTAGGCATTCCCGAGTTCCGTGGTTCTAGCACGGTCGCTCAACTGTTATATTTGGCTCAAATTATCTGATTTTTAACAATTATGAACCTATGTGCAAATTTTAACCTTAACCGCTTTTATTCATTTTTAAAGAAAATTGCAACGTCATTAAAACAAGTCTTGAACCACGTCACATAAATGCACCCGTGGTTTTTTGGACATATTTTAACATCGTCGGGATTTGGATTTGGGTCACATAAATGCGCACCCGATTTTATGAAAATAAATTATTAAAATAACGTGCCTAAGGTAACTACGCGTTTGCAATTTGCAAGGGCCATGGAATTTTAACTAAACGGCACGCTTCGAATTCTAATGATCTATACAAGATTAATTAAAAGAGGGCCATACAATTATTATTATTATTATTATTATTATTATTATTATTATTATTATTATTATTATTATTTTATTTTTTCGGCATAACACACCTTAATTCTAAAGTGAAAGGATTAATTTAACTACATTCGGAATTTTAAACTATTTGTATTATTTAGAATGACCCACCTCCAATCTTCTTTTAAAAGAGCTGATGGATTAAGGGAAGCTTAAAAGGAGTTCAAATTTATTTTAGGCTAATGTTCAAACTAATTTTAATAAGTAGTGGACTATCATTGAGTGAAACCAGGCCTTTTGGTTGTTTAAAAGGACATGAGCTAGCTGTAGGCCCAACTGTTGCGCGCCGGCTCCTGGACAAGCGTAAGAATAAAGCTGGGCTCAACCTGAGGACCAGATTGAAAATAACATTGATAATGAGATAACTTATGTGCAACTGGGCCAAAGACAACAACCCAATTGCACAGCCTGAGCGGGGTCACTTGGAACTCACACTGGAAAGAGTAATAGGAGATCAAACGGTCAGGCCCCGACAAGACCCAACCAACTATATTACACACACAGCAACATACCAACTGAACTTCGAAAGTCATATTGCAAGAATAGCCGAGTTACCGATTTTTGAAACAATGTTATATTTCATACTAACCATATGGTCCAAATTATAACACTACTTGTCAATCTTAGAAATGATTTACTAAACATGCTATTCATCACGCTAATATAACCTTTTAAGATTCATTCAAAGATCAAACATTGTAACATTCACATTTGTACTCATACTTACAATATTAGCGCTGAATTTTCGTCTAAAACCAAGTCTTGAAGGAATAATCTCAACTAATTTCAACTGAGCATAATTACTGCTAGGTGCGATAAGATTAAGGAAACTCATTATGGACTAATTATCCCTACTAGTTCAAAAATAATTCAATCAAAACCTCTCCACAGAAAATGCTACGCGTATACAACAATCATGTGCTGCAATCAGTCCAAATTAAGTACATGGCTAAAAAAAATAGTTCATAGACAGTTCAAATGCACTATCTAAACATAGATGATTATAGTAAAGTTCGAGAAATTAAGGCTGATTCAGTAAAGAACAAACAAGTGAATCTTTGAAGAAGTATATGCTATTGTTCAGTGAACATTCATCTATGACTAGTTAAACCAATTACAAGACTTCCAGATACACTTCTCATATTAGCAAGGTCCAAATAAGTACCTGGATGTTGAAAGAACAAAGAAAAGATGAGGATTCAGCAGTGAACAACAACGGAAATCCACCCAGATTCAGCCAGTAATAACAGTGAAATCAGCCCAGCAGGAAGAAACCAATCCTCAAGTTTAAACCAACTCTTTCAATTCCCCAAAATCATTTCATTTTCAAACTTCACATAGAATCAAAACTGTGCAGTAATGAAAACTTCAAGATTCAAAACAGGAAACTCAATGGAATAGTATTATCTACTCGTTTGTTTTTTCTGTATTTCAGTTCTAAAAAAAAAACTTAAGTTCTCTCTCTTGCTCCCCTCAATTCAGTACCTCTCCCTCTATCTCTCTCAATGCATGTGTCCCTTTTTAAAGACTAGGATCAACTCCCTTTCATTCCCACCTTTTCTTTCCAGCCTGTGTCTCCCTTACTATGTGTACTCCCTTAAATTTTTATCATCCCCCCATGTTATATCCTTTCCAACTCCTAAAAGCATTTAACCATTAAGAAAGTATTTCCTCCCATCACCCCCTCTGATTTTCCCACTCAAAAAAAACCAAGACAGAAGTGTCAGTTCCCCATTACATCCCAATTTCATTATTTTATTCCCCTAGTTATGGGCAACATGGTTTTTTAAATTAAAAAGTGTCCTGACAGCCCCTGTTGTCATGTTACCCCCAGTCCAACTTTTCAAATTAAAGCCCCCTTAAGTCTCTACCTTAAGTTTCGATTGATTGTAACTCAATTCAAAACGAATATGAATTAAAAGACCTATTGATTCAGGTAGCAAAACTCAAAACTAACAATGAACCCCTGAAGTTGAGAATATACGGATCGGAAAATAAAACAACCATCGTCAAATAACTTGAAGAGAACAACTAACTACAAATATGAATTAGCTACAAGAAAACGGACTAATGGACGAAACTATTTAATCGATTCAACAGTTTATAACATATGCTATTCAACCAAGCAAACCGAACCAAGAAAAGGATCCGAAAGAGGAGGAAGAAAATAATTGACAAAAGACGAATTACAACGAAAATTAATCAGAAGACAACAAACGAAAAAGAATAAATGGAAAGAAATACCTTGAAATTTCAGACCATTCGAATCCGTCCTACTCGAAGCTTCAACTTGATTTTGAAGCCGAAATGGACCTTAATCAAGTGTTCTCGACTGAGAACACACGACTAAGGTCGATTACGACCTTAGTTTTTTACTGCGTATCGATCCCCTGGCTTGGTTCTTTTAGGGTTCGTCCAATCGATTTCAAATTCGAAGGAATCCAACTTGATTCGAAGGAAAATGGTGTTGGATTAGGGACGAAGGAGGTCTAGTGGTGGTATGGTGTTAATTTGGAACTGATTGGGTAGGTTTAAGGTTTGAGGTCTTGTCTTCGATCTAAGATTCGAAGTAGTCGGCCATGATTCGAGAGTGATGGTTAGAGGGGTTAGGTTGGGGAGGTCAAGGGGAAGCTGGGGTGCGAATTTGGTGGCCATTGGAGTACTGGCCGTCGGGTTTTGGGTGGTGGAGCAGGCCGGCGGCGGCTAGGGTTTTGGGAGGGATTTTCGGTCTCTGAAGAGACGATTGGAACGGGGGGGGGGGGGATTTGGGAATGGAGATGGTTTAAGGGTATGGGGAGGTGTGACATATTAAATCAAAGACTTAATCTGGACCGTTGGATGGATGGAAACCAACGGGACCGATTGAGTCGCTTAACAAAACGGGGCCGTTTGGTTTAGGGCTGGGGACTGGGTCGGGTTGGACCGGGTACAAGGGTGTTTGAATTGGCTGTAAGGATTTGGGCCTTGGGGATTTAATTTAATTTTGGCTCAATTCCGATTTCCTTTTCTTTTATTAATTATTTTCTTCCTAAATTGTCTAAAAAATTAAAACCAAAATCCCAACTCAAATTATAAAACCAAAATTGACTTAAAATACTAATCCACTTCAAATAATATTTATCACAAGTAATTATATACTAAAATAAAACAATCACACAATTTGATATTAAACACTTTAAAAATATGAAGTACGTTATTTTTTGTGCATTTTTCATTTTTTTTTTGTAAAAATAACACTTTACTAAATTAACCAAAAATGTAAAATCAAATCCTAAGTGTAGATGCTATATTTTGGTATTTTTAATTTAAAATTAAATATGCAAACAATCAAGAAAATTGCACAGTAATTCCTAGAATAACACATAATTAAAGAAAATGCCTAATTCGAGAATTCTTTTGGAGAAATTCATGTGATGCAAAAATTACGTGCTTACAACGATAATTATTTCTCATAAAAGAAATTATTTGTTAAAAAATCTCTTCACTACCATAGAATCTTATTTTAATGTGCATAAATGCAATTTGGAAAGGGCAAGAAACTATTCTATAAACTATTGTTCTAAAAGCAAAACAAACAAACACCGTCAAACTTTATAAAAAAAAGTTGTAAATGTACTTAAAATAGCACTTTTAAGCAACTCCTCTAATAATAAACACATGATTTTGGATTTAAAGGTTGGATTTGAATCTAGTTCAGATTCAAGCATGTAAATTAGGAGAAGAATTATATTCTCGCACTCTTTTGGACTATATAGTTTAAAATCAGCATAAAAAGCCAAGATATAAATTTAGCTCATGTTTTTCATTCTAGTCTCTGTTTTTCTACTTTTGTATAATGTGTCTAGTTGAAATTTATAGCATTTCACTAAAGTGACTATATATTCTTAATAATTTTCAGAAATTTCCAAATGATATGATTTAGACATTGAATACAAAAATCAGTAAGTAAGTCAAATCTTTCAATAAAAAATATATGAATATATATCCACGCATTAACAACGGCATAAAATAAAATAAATAAAGGCAACCCTTGAATATACATAGGGTCGTTTATTCCCCTTGGTGGCGTGACAAAACAAAAGACGATGTTCCTTGGATGAAAGCTTAAATTCCGTGATATCATTCTCATTTCATACCAACTCCCATCTAACCTAATGCCCACTCATATCTAATTCCGTCATTAGAATGGACATTTAAACAAGGAAGACAAATGTGGTAAGGACACATAATATTAAATAAAATACATTTTTTTGTCACAACGTTAGACCTAATAAAATGTAGAGACGTATTTGAGATTCAAATTTAATAGATTCAACTTTTATGTGCTTATTGCTAATTTTATTTTGATTTTTCAATTGTCACTTAACTATGGTAAGTGTTATGTATTTTTATTATTTAATTCTTACAATTATTTTTTTAATTTGATGAAAACATAGGACGTGAGTAAGTATGTACCTATCATTAATCGGTTGACTAGAAATAATGATAGTTCGAATTTACCATGACAAAAATTCACTACCGAACTAGAAGTTCTTTTTTCCTAATAATAATAATAATAGAGAAAGCCTAACAGAGCAACAATGATAATTTAACTGCGTTAGCTAAAATATCAAACTAATATGTGATAACATGATTAATTAGAGATAATAACCAAGATTAGGTGGTTGATAGGGAATAAGTCAAAGTACCGGGCGTAGAAGGGAAGTAAATAGTTAAAAAAGAAATAAAAGAAAAGTGCAAAAATGAGTGATTGTGGACATAATCATATGAGGTGGAGAAGACAAAGTCTGAGAAAGACAATCTATCGTCAATTGCGGCGCCCATTGGTGTAAAGAGTAGTAAGATGGATTCTAGAATTGTGTGAAGGGGCAGTTTGGCCTTCTCACGCAATTTCATGTTTTTTAACTAACCCCTTTGGTTATAATGTGGTTCAGATGATTAACCATGGTTAGTGTCGGAAGGTGTGGGATTTTCTTCATGGATCTTTGGTTGAGTTGGTCAATCATCGTTCTTGGTTCACCCTTTACCAAATAAATGGAGAATTTTATATATTTATCACTAATAACTTTGAATTCTCTTATTATGAAAATATTTTCATTAACTATTCAAAAAATGAAGTACAAAAACAATTGTATTTTAAAGTGAATTTAAAACAGAAAAATAAGATATTTGAATTTGAAAAAGACTTGATGAAAAAAGGATCCTTAGTACTAAGGTACTAATTTACAATAAACAATCAACTTTTGTATTTCTTGTCTACCTCATAACATTAGAATATTCTATTTCCTCGTAAACTTATACCAACATAGAAGAGTGACACTTAAGAAATTTAAGTTTATACGTGTACTAGGTTACAAATTCACATGAAGATTAGTAAAAAATTTACTGTACAATAATTAGATTATCACATCAAATTTTTACATGAATATCAAGATCTATGGACGATAACAATGATTTTCCACTATACCTATAATCTTGATTCATAAAACTTGAACTTTTCAAATCTCGACTTCTGCCTCATTAATAATTATTTCAATACAATAAAATCTGAACTCTTCAAATCTCGACTTCTACCTCATTAATAATTATATTTCAAAACATCAACCTTATGCTAATACGTATTGATTTTCATAAAAGGGCTGGATAATAATGATAAAAATTTATACCGATTAGTGCACTAATCCAATAATTAGTTGAAGAAGTTTGTCTTTACGTGAAATTTATCTCTTTATTATAGTTCAATTATTTCTTAATCACGATGCAACTTAACATGATTGTGACATAAATTAGATTCGGATAAACTTTTTTCCTAACAATATTGTTATGCACCTTTTTTTTTGGCATTTGAACTGACAGATTATTATATTTCATCTTTCTTTAAACTTTTGAATGGGTCAACTTCAATTTCACAGTCGTTTTCAAATGATAACAAATTTAATGAATTTTTGTAATATAGGACAAATATAATGAAAAGGTTAACCATAGTCACTTTCTTTTTTATGAGTAATTTGTTTGTATTTTCTTCCAAAGGTGAAGTGGAGAACCATGATTAGTTAAAGCCGGGGCTTAAGTCAAACATTATGGGTTAAAGGGATAATGTGCATGCGCTCCTCCGGAGTTGCGTGAGAATGAAGCGTCGCGAGAATTAAAAAGAGTGGGCCCCTTCTCCGTTCATTGTGATGGGTAAGTAAGTGGGTCCCTTGCTGACGGGATCCCACGTCGTTTCTTACGTGGATGTCACTTGTTTGCCACGTCGAGGGGGCTGCCGTTATTCCTTCGCATCTATCGGAAAAGTATAAATTTACACTCAGATAGTGCCATTTTTTCCTTCTTTTTCTCTTTATGAATTATGCCGTTCTTCACTTAAACGTAACACATTAGTATTCCTTTTTTTTTTCCTCAAAGAAAACAACAATGTGATACATATTTCTCCAAAAAGAGGAAAAAAGTTTATATGTATAGTACTTGTGTTGAGAGAAAAAGAAAACCCCCAAAAAGGTGTAAATAATGAAGCTCCATTGTTTTCTCATTGTTTAAAAAAATGTTTTTGACATGATGTGGGTGTTTGAGCAAATAAATGCTAAACTAATTAGTAATAAATTAGTAGGGTGAATCTCAGTTGAATTTAATAACCTCTAGATCAAATGGAACAAAACTCTTGTATGATGAGTGGAGTTTATACGCATTAAATAGTGAACTCAATATGCTGCGATTGGCAAGATGTGCAATATCATAAAACTGTAATAAATGTAAGAAATAACAAGGATAGTAGTATAAAAGAATAGTCACCCAATGATTATATGATTGGGTGTTTCCTTTCTCTGACGACGTGGAAAGGAAAGTAATCAATATCTATGTGGGATCTTGAGATTTATAGATAGATAACGAACAACATGTATATGGATGAATATGACAACTTTCTCGTATATTCTTTTCTCAATCTTACAATCTCTTTCAATTCTCGAAAAGGGCAGATCCCCCTCTTGTTTACTATCTCGTCCTATTTATAAGAGACATTCTCCAAAAAACTCTAAAAAATACAGCACAAAGAATATTCCAAAGGCATATTCTTCCTGTCTCTTTCTAAGTTGAGACTACCGAAACTACTTCATTTCAACTGCTCTCCTCTGGTCGTCATCCTTTGCCACAACGACTGTCAGTCGTTGTATTGTAGTGACTCCGTCCCAAGCTTCGCTTATCCGTTGTCGTGGTTGCCAAATTCGGACCAATACAGTTAGTCCCTCTACTCGTTGAGATTGTGGCCCTGCACGTCCTCGATGAGCGAATATCACTCGTTCCCATTGCAAAATTTAGTTGTTGAGTCTTGCCGGTTCGGCCGAGGTCGAGAGGTTGACACATCCTATGGAACCCAAATCGATATAGTTATCAGGATGTGACGTCACTCCCACGCGTGTCATCATTACGCACCTTTCTCAGACAACATCTGATTGCTTGTCGCTTTGGTTTTAGCGCCACTGGCAGTCTCCTGCTTCGATTCCCATGCGATCTAACCCTATAAATAGGTGAAGGTTTTGTTTCTTCAGAAATTTTAGCCACTTCTTTGTGTACACATGTCCGGCACTGATCATCTTTCTCAATTCTTTAGCTCAGTTTTCATGGTTTCGTTCCTCATCTTTTCTGTTCAATTACCGTTCCTCATTTAAAGTTTTACCAACACACCTTCTATTACCAAGATGCCTAGAACACACCGAACACATGAAGAAGTTTCTGAGGCCACTCCATTATCCATGGCTCCTCCTTCCGGTGGCGAGGATATAGCGATTGACGGGGGGGGGGGATAGTTTCCCCACAGTAGAGGAGATACTACTAAGAAACCCTATGTCCAGGAATGATTTCCAAAAGGAACCTACCCTTCCCCTGTTCTAGTGGTCTCTAAAACTGGGCCAGCTCATATAAATGAACTCTGGTCTATGTACAACATTCCTCCTCATGTCGAGATGGTTCCGGCTAAGAGGGACCTCGTGGAGGTCCATAGACCGGGATATTGTGCTTTCTACGTGTACCCTTTTGTGATCGGTCACACCCTCCCTCTTCTTCCGTTGGCGGAGGAATTCTGGCGATTCTATGAAGTCTGCCTGGCACAACTATCTCCGTATACATATAAAATATTTCTTGTGTTGACAAAGTATGCGGAGTTGGCTGGGTGTGAAGTTAGCCTTCATCACATTTTACATTTATTTTCCCCGAGTTTTCATAGGGGCACCATGATACACCTGCGACATCATAGGACCAGGGGGTTGGTGGTCGGAACGGACGATCGGGCGAGCCGACAATTTTGGTACAAATATTTCTTCATAAAAACTGAGCACCTAGTGTCGGATCCCGCTGGATTTCCAGAACAGTGGAGCCATTACCGTAGGTGTTGGCACTACTTGTTTATTTTCGTTCTTTCTAATTTTTATTTACCTGTGACTTTTCTGTACAGCTGAGAGATGTGCACCTCTTCCCGTCTTCGGTATCGAGGACTGGTAGCTCGCGTACTACCTTATGTAGCGGGGACTTGAGATTGGCCCGCCTTCCTCAAACGCTTCGGGCCAAAAGTTCCATCTGGTAAGTGTTTCTTTGGCTTTGGCCTTTGACTGTTCGCTGTCGTTTGTTGACATGACCTCTTCATGGTGATAGGTCGTAGGGCTTCTAAGAAGAAGGCCCCAGTCCCGGCATTTCGCCGGGCCGTTGCATCGGTGGGGATGTAATTTGTCTTAGCTGAGTCCGTTTGAGGAGATCGTGCTCAGATTGTACCGGCCACGGACTCTTCTCATGACGTCAATGTACGGGATGAGATCTCCTCTCGACCCATCCACCACCTCATGGACGAGACCTCCAACGGGGATGAATCATCGTCGAGGAAAAAGAGGAGGGTAGAGCTTGGGAAGGCCATCGCCACTGATATTGGAAAGAACAGAATTGATGCTTCGGGAGCGGCGTCTTTGCCTAGGTCAGGCACAGGTCCCGTTCTTATGGCGGATGCCATTTTGGCAGGGAGGTCTCCCAGGGCCGAGGGAATATATCAAGGCGGGGGATCTGTGTTACGCCCCGTAATATTATGTCGATATTACATCTCGCAGTATTATATTACGATAATGTTACGCCTTGTAGTATTATATTATGATGATGTTACGCCTTGCAGTATTACATTACGATGATATCACGCTTCGCAGTATTAAATTGCAATGATGTTGCACCTGTAGTATTGTACGTTGAATTTGTCGTAAGGTAATTGACATCAGTCCAAGGAAAAGATTATTTGGAGATTATAAGGATTATGCTATTTCAAGAAAGTGGTGAGTAAATTCGTGAAGGTGAGAAAGGAAGCAAGTCAAAGAAAATAAATTTTCATCCAAGTTTGGCATGTTGGGATGAAATACGGGCCGAGCTTTAATACCCGATATTTATGGACTAGTACCATACAAGGTACCACATGACCATAATAATAAGGTATATAAAGTGTGTAAAAAGTGAGTAATATTTTAAATAATTTGAGATAATTCTTAATTGTGTGGGCAATTGAATAATTATTAATTAATGGGGGATTAACAAATTAATTAAAGGATTGAGTGGATAATTACTGGATAAGATTTGACCCCTTAACGTGGTAGCCATATGAAGATTAATTAAGACTCATATGTCACACTTCAAGGTGGCATACTAAGAGAATCTTGGGGGATTAGTCATTAGCTAAGGGGGTAGTAACGTGAAAATTCATCCAAAACATTTGAAACCTTGCTTCAGCAAAATTCATCCAAAACATTTGAAACCTTGCTTCAGCAAATTCATTCAAGCACTTGAATAATAATAACGTGATTTTCTTAAAACAAATTCATACGAGACTACGTAATATTATAGCAACGGAATTTTGCGATTCTAAAAGAATACGGTGTAATCTTTCGCAAGAATATCATATAGATTTTTCCCTACTCCGATCTCGCCGTTACGTGATTTGTTGCAATTTACGTATATTAGAGGGATTGTCAAGAGAATCAACTCAGGTATGTTAAGCCTATCCCTTCTTTCTTTTAGCATGATCCATACGATACAAATGAAACGTGCAAATGCACAATTTCCATACATGACTCTATTCATAGAAATATTAGAGCTACTTATGTTCTTGATTCTCTATGTGTCATATTACTCTATCATCTATTCATGGGTCTCAAAAATACGTAAGTTGGTAAAGTTTATTTCATGATATTAACCAGAGGCATAATAGTCTTCTGACATTCCAAGAGATTTTATTGACGTACTTTTCATGCATTGCATTCATGTATATTGACCCATGACCAGATGGCGTTATATACGTGTATATATGTATATTATATGTATATGGGATATGGGATATGGAAAAAGGTTACAGCATTATATACGCACCACCACCTGATCAGCTGGTATACGTTGATGATTTGCCCGCAGTGGCCGATATGATATGATGTGATGCTCTCAGAGGCTTGATGATATTATGAACACGTATACCCATGCATGGTATGATATTTATACGCATATGCATGATATTATAAAAATAAAATAATTCATATAGCTATGCAAACGTACATGTCGAGTCTTTTACTCCATATTTCTTTTATGTCTATTGTGAGCACGTGATTTTTGTTTTCGCACGACAATCGCTCCAAAAAGAAATAAAAAAAATATAATTGGCCCTGCTGTACAATTTCGGATTTCTGTGCGGCACCTTGTTGATTTATTTGTGACTTTGGACCATTTTTATTTATATACTTTATTAAAATGAAATTCAAAAAATATATGTGTCCTGCATAATTCAAACCGTAATCCGGTCGTTAAATAGAAAATCATGAATAGGCATTTTCGTCCGTTGATTTTATTTGGTTTGACTTTACCTGTTTTGAAATATTTTAGTGTGTGTGCAAATAATTGTATTGAGTGTGTATTTAATTTTAATTTGATTTTTTGGCTTAGTTTTGTTTTTAAAATAAATAAGAAAAAGGAAATAAATAAAAAAAATATAATAAAAAAATAAAGAAAAGACCCCTTCCCTTCCGGACTTGGGCCAATTTTAACAAAATTGGCCCAAACAAACTCAGCCCAAACCCAGGCCTGCCCGGTCCAACACCAGTGGATGCCCAGGGTGTCTAAACGACACCGTTTTAATCCAGTGTGGTCTGGGCCGTTGATCTCAGATTGATCAACGGCCAAGATCATTTCCCCACAACCCACTGAGGAACCCGACCCGTTTCCACCCGGACCAACCCAAACCCCTTACCCTCGAAACGACACCGTTCCACTTAAGCCATCAGATCCAGACCGTAGATCTAAATTGATCTAACGGTCGAGATCCGCCTACTCATTCCATATATAAGCCCTTAACATACCCTACCCCCTATCCAATACCCCGACCTCCGTCTTCAACCTCATCCCCCATCAAACCCTAGAGCCGCCCCTGTATCCTTCACCATGGAAGCCGGCGGCATGAACGCCGGTGACCCTCCCCTTAACACCCTAGAACGCCCTTGCCATCCTGAACCCAAATCTATCAACCATGTAGTTCGAATCCCTCCCCACCTTCTCGAATCTTCATTTGAAGATTCGAGTCAAAACTCGATCTATTCAGTTTAACCCCAGTTTCATACCAGACACTCCCCAGACCCCCCTCGTGACCAAACCATACTTGGTTTGGTCCGAATCTGATCAGGGAAGCATGAATCCCAGATCTGAGTTTTGGAATTTGTTGGTTCTTCGTCACTGGTCCATATCCGTTCGAACCGAAGAGGTTAAGGTCTAATGGACTTTAATCAAAGTGTTTCTCATTTGAGAAACACTTCGATTAAAGTCCGTTCAGCCTTAAGAAAGGTCTGTCCGAGTCCGGTTTGAGGTTTTGATTTTTCAAGGTTTAAGGTGAGTTCTTTCTTTTCTTATTTGTGTTGGTTCATCTGATTGTGGTAAAGGTCTGTTCATGTTTTGTTTGTGTCATTGACTTTTAGCAACTGTGCCTTGACCACTTTGCTTGAACCTCTGCTGTTTGATTGAGTCTTTCCATTTGTTTTGATAATGTGTATGTAAGTGTTGGGCAACTAGCTGATTTTCAAATTTGGACTGACTAATTGATTCCTCGGGTACCACTTTGCTTAGTCAGTGTAATTCAAATCATGTGTCGATACTGTTAAATGTCTGATTTTTGGTTACGATTGTATGTGTTATAACTAGTATAGTCGAGTCGACATATGTCGTCAATTAGTTTCAGTTGTCCGAACGATAACAAATCAATGTACTTTTGATAAGCATGGCTTGAATCACTTAGGAACTGAGTTTAGTGCTTATAATTAGTAATTTGAATCAGAAGTGTAAAAGAGCAATGTTCTGTTTAGTCACAGTTCTGAAATTGGAGAGCATGTGCACTTATGCACAACATGTGCATTTTGTGCACAGCCTGTGCCCTGCCTAAATGTTTTTGAATTAAATAGTTTGACAGCATGTGCTGTCAGACTACATTCTGCTGCCCATTACCTTACTTTAGTTCAAAAATATTAAACCTTGCCTAAAAGTAAGTCTGCCAGGGAATATCATGGGCTGGTGTTCTTATTTAAATAGTAAGTGGAATCTGAAAATAAGGGAGCACATGGGAGGATGTTCTGATTGATGATGGGAGGCTGATATAAAAGGGGGGATTGGGATAAGAGAATAGACAGAGACAGACAGACAAAAAAAGGAGGAGAGGAAAAGGATACCATCTGATAATAGAGGTCAGAGAGAGCATAGATAGAGGAGAGTTGAAGTTCTGGAGATACAGACAGAATTAGAGACAGGATTGAGAGATAGAAATACATACACACACACACAAAAGGATAGACATTGAACCTTAAGAGCTGAATAGGAAAAACACAAACAGAGATAGAGAGAGGTTAAGGGATAGAAACTATACAACCAACAATCAGAAACCTTCTTCCTCCTATTGTTATTGGGTTTTCAGTTGTTTCAATTTGTTCAAGCCAATTCTGATCCTTTGAAATCTCAGTTGTGTCTATTAGTTGAGTGCTTTCATTGGTTTACTACTATCTGGAGTTCTGATTCTACTCCACTGGGTGTTGCTGTTATTTGGCTATTGCTTTCTATTGGCTATAGTTGCATCTCTGCACTCGAGCTGGGTTCTTGCTGTATTGCTTTGTCTGCTGCTATTTCTGCCCTGCTGCTACTGTTGGTGCTGTTACTGCTGCTGCATTTGTTCATTGTCACTCTACTGATTGCCCTTTTTCTTTAATTGCAAATATTCCCAGGTACACAACCTTTGAACCTTGTATTGTTGAAAGTTTGAAGTTGAAGCAGAAATAAAGGAATGAACGCCAGTTTATGTTATAGCATTGGTGTAAAAAGATAGTTCGAATGTTGTTTGGGCCTGTATTCTTACTGTGAACTGCAAATATTCTGTAGGAACTAGCATACATTTTGTTTAAGATGAACTGTTAGATAGCATGGCTCAATAGTAATGACAGTATGACATGGACAACATGTTTTGATTTAGTATACATTCAGTTCAAGTATAACACTTGTTTGATTTAGTATGACTGTATAACATAGAGTCATGGTGAGCATTGTATGTATTTTGCCTAGACCACTGAATTGACAAAACTGCGATACTGGGGTCCGGGATAAATGTATCCCCAAACAAACTCCCATACAGTCACACTAAGAGTATGGCTATGAATGCCAGTTCTCTTGTCAGTTCATTCGTTCCAATACAGGTTCGATACTGGGTTTCGTTACAGATTTTTATTTCGAAATGATGTAATGATTGTTGAGAAAAACTGATAATCATTTTTGAGTTCAATTAGTAGTAATTTTTCCTAATAAAACAGCCGATTTCTTTATCAATTTCGAATAGGTTAGAGTGTTAAGAATAGAACTTGGAGGTCGTTAAAACATAACTCAACATATGTTGTTAGTTTGTTTGCAATCTCACTTAGCGAATTAATAAGCATATTCACTTGTTGAAGACAGAGCATGCCGTAGCTCTCACCTCATGAACAATCAATCAAGTAATCAAACAAGTTTAGGTTCGACAAACATAATAAGGATTCAGTCCGTATTTGTCTAAACCAGCAAAATTCGGCATCATCCTTCCCTTAAAAGATAAATGTAGTAAAATGTAGTTCTTGTAGGGTACCCTTCTAAAATAATGAGACGAGCCTCGCCAAATCAAAAGGCAAATTGCGGGGCCCTCAATAATTGGTCATAATAAATACTTAGAATTTGGGACGGGCTGTTTAGTGAATTCCACTGCCCTCCCCGAAGACAATAACGCGTTAGATTCTTTAGGCGCGACTTAATCAAATCACATTCTTAAATTCGGGTGCGCATTTATGTGACCCAATTTCAAATCTCAACGGAGTCGAAATGTGTTAACAACTACGGGTGCATTGATTGTGACGTGGTTCGAGATACATTTTCACGACGTTGCAATTCTATAAAAGTAAATGATAATAATAAAAGCGGTTAAAACTTAATAAAATCACATAAGTCACAACATGTATTTAAATCAGATATTTAGCCATTATAACAATTTAAGCGACCGTGCTAGAACCACGGGATTCGAGGGTGCCTAACACCTTCCCTCGGGTCAACAGAATTCCTTACTTAGAATTTCTGGTTCGCAGACTTCATTTGGAAAAGTCGAAAATTTTCCTCGACTTGGGATTCAAGATAAACCGGTGACTTGGGACACCAAAAGCCAAACCTTTCCCAAGTGGCGACTCTGAATTAAATAAATAATCCCATTTCGAATATTGTCACTTAAATTGGAAAAACTCCACCCGCGCATCTTACCCCTCGGGGCAGGGCGCGCAAAAAGGAGGTGTGACATCTATTATTTACTGATTTTCATTCTTTACATACTCGGTACATTATTTGTACCGACGTCCCTTTTGCCTGGGGACGTTGCGTTTTATGCCTACAGGTCTCGATAGAAAGGTCGAGAGCCCTCCAAGTAGGCTATCAGCTCAGCGAAAGATATTGGTGCACTCAATTTGCTTCGGAGTTACTTGTTTGGTTGGTATAATTTAGACATATATTGTTTGGTATGGCGGGACTCTATCCCGATCTTTACGAAAATTATGTATTCTTAGAGGCTTGTAGGCAAATGTCATGTATGTAAAAGATTGTATGACCTTGTTGGCCTATGTTTAGTGTACGAGTGGCTATTTTGGTCTTATAGACCAGTACGTCTTATGTATAAGTTGGTTTTACACGTTGTATTCTATTTATCTTACGGCAGCCTTCCAGCTTAGTTATTCATGATATATGGCATGAAAAGATATGTTATGTTGGTACTCGATTGAGTAAGGTATCGGGTACCTGTCGCGACCCATCGGGTTGGGTCATGACAAAAGTTGTATCAGAGCAGTTCTGTCCTAGGGAGTCTACAAGCCGTGTCTAGTAGAGTCTTGTTTATGGGTGTGTCGTGCACCACACTTATAAGCAGGAGGCCACAAGGCATTTAGGACTATCACTCTTTCTTCTTACTTTAGATAGTATGGTAGAGCTCAGTTGTAAGAACTCAATTTCCTAAACTCTGTTTTATTCATAATACGACGATGCCTACATTCAGAAAGATGATCGATAAGAGATATAGCTATGAAAGTGTTGAGTTAGAGGAACTCAATTTTGCATCTTGCTTATGATGAGTAAATGAGAGGTCTTCAGAAGATCATGCGTGTACTAAAAGGTGTACGATTCTTGATATAAGGAGCTTTTAGGAAAGAATACTTTCTATTCTTACAATAGAAAGGAATAACGGAATTGGAAGTTAGACACGAGTTGCAGCAAGTAAAAGGAGCAAGGTGAAGAAGGGTGCAAGGTACCCAGTTAATAAAGATTATCATTATTTACCATTCAGGAAGGGAGATATAAGCATTTTGAATTACCTTCAACAGTAATAGATATACGTACAATCAGCCACATCTATCTCAGTCATGCCCTATGGGAGCTAACAGATATGGTTTAAGAGAAGGACATGATATCAGGATCCGGCTAGGGTTAGAGTAACCCAAAATGATGGATAGATTGTTTGAGTTAGTTGATATTTCCAAAGGATATTACAAAGGTGCTAATAGACCTCTTTGTGAAACACCCAGATGGTGCACTCTAGAACATTACAATTAAATACGAATACTAGCATGATCAAGAAAATTTAGAAGATAGGCATTGAAAGCCTAGAAGGGATAAATACTGCCTTAGTGTGGATATCATCCCTAGTAGAGCGAAAAAATTGAGCAAACCGAAGAGCCAATTAATAAAGCAAGGGGAGCAAAAAAGCAAAAGAATATCTTGTTAAAGTTTTCAAAAGAAAGAGATAAGCATAAATATTAGCAGGGAAATAAGAAGAGAGATAGGACGCATTATGAGTAAGATGAGATACAATAATGACAATGGTAGATCAAAGGATGACAGTATTACAGAGTCTATAGTCAAGTGAAGGAAAACACGAGAGGTGACAGACCTTGAGACAACAAAAGAATAGGTCAAAAAGTCACATCTTCATTTCGAGAATTAGTTTGCATTTCTAACGCGATTACCAAAAGGAAAAGTTAAACCCAGAATAATAGAAACCAGTATGGATTAGTGAACAAGATAACCTAAACATGAATTAGGGAGGGGGTGATTTGATAATAGTCGGCATCATGGGAATTTTAGATTTCGTTTCGGCAATAATAGAATGGACAACAGAAGAAGATTCATGACAAATTCAGAAAATGGTCATTCAGGCAGACGCTTCCCTAAAGTAAGCAATATGAGCAAAGTTAAGTTTAAAGAAATGTGTGTGCTTGTTACACTAGGTGTCACTCTCGTAAGTAAGGAATTTTGTTAACCTTAGTACAGAAGGATTACCGCAAGATGAGTAAATGTCAATGATAATGTGAAAAGATGCCAAAGATGAAGAGGTAAAACACCTATAGGTAGATCATCGTAGTGCTAAATCTTTGTACTCCCCTAAAGAGGGAATATGGAGTGGTATGACATTAAGTCAGAATTAAGAGGTTCTAGTAATTACGGAATGGTAAAGGAAGAATGCAAAAAAAAAAACGAATGAAAAAGGGATGAAATTGCACTTATTCAAAGCCTACAAATATGCTACGATTCCAGAACGTTATGTAAGCACGAAGATAAGAAAAGGAAGTAAGGTTTCCTACCCGACATGCTATTGTTAGATAAGGAGTCAGTACGCGAGGTAAGTTAAGACAAGGAAATAACCCAAGAAAGATTACGCGGAATATGGATATGAGAATGGGCCGACAAATAGTTAGTAATTGATTCAGGAAAATCCTAGTCATGACTAGACAAGAAGTTACAGATAAATCAGCAGATCATGCAAGATAAATGTAGTAAATCCAATATGGAGAATTTAGCCTCGCAGTAATGTCATTATAACATTTGAGATATATTCAAATAGGAGTCGGGGTAGTTAAAGGTATCGTAAGAGTGTTACGGGGATAAAAGAAAGTACCACTGGGAAGGCAGTCAAAATATCAATTCAGAAGAAACCCTACAAGCACAAGGGCACGGAGGTAAGCAACTACGGATGATTATAGGCAAGGAAGGACATCAAAAGGTCCGTAATAAGCTCACAGCTTTATGAGAGTCAAGGGTTCTCCCTAAGTACTACAATGAAAGACTAGCTGAGGAAATAAGGAAGAAGGCTGCAACCTAAGCACAACGACCTAAAGAGGAAATGGTCGTGTAACAACAGTCTCACAACAACATTGGAAGCACTCCAAAAAAAAGTGTCACCTACCATGGCTAATGAACGGTAAGTAAAATTAAAAGTAATATTCGAAATCATATGAGTTACACGAAAACTCTAGCATGTGTGGGCACTAAGATAAA
This sequence comes from Nicotiana tabacum, assembly GCF_000715075.1. Classification (NCBI taxonomy): domain Eukaryota; kingdom Viridiplantae; phylum Streptophyta; class Magnoliopsida; order Solanales; family Solanaceae; genus Nicotiana; species Nicotiana tabacum. The sequence goes on along the minus strand of NC_134090.1, from coordinate 50,837,311 downwards.
CTAAGTATAGATGCAATAGGGGGCAAGAAAGACCAGGAAAAGTAATAGCTTATCTTGAAAGAAAGCTAATATGGAATGAAAGAAATTATTCGATCAATGATCCAGAGTTGGTTATGTTATGAATGCACTTAAGGGTTTGGAGTTTTATACGTGCAGCATGATGTTTAGCTTAAAGCATATATATTTCTATGTATATCGCCTCATATTTTACTTTTGTTTCATGAATTTGGGATGTTAAATGTGTTGATTTATGTTAATTTGATGTGTTTTTATGTGTAGGAATGATTCGGAAGAAATTGGGGGCAAAACACACAAGATTTGAGCCAAAACAAATAAAATCGGGAAACTTGCGAATTTGACCTATGGCGCCAGAAACAGAATATAAAATAATGGAGCGCCCTGGTGGGCGCCTGGCATCGAGCTGGGTGCCGTTGATGCGGATTTCATCCTATTTTGCCCGGGACAAGGTTATTTCGGCCCTAGACCTACCCAAAACGTATAAAAGCAAGACCAAACCTATTTTTAAAGGAAGGACGCCACTTTAGAGGGATCTAACATACTTTGAAGGGAGTTTCACATGGAGGAACACACACCACACGTGGAGGAGGCTTCTAACTTGTTTTTCTTCTTTTCTCTTCCTTTAATTTCATAGTTCATTCGTTCTAGAGTTTTGGGTTCTACATGAACGTTGTAATTTGAAGCTTGAATTGTTCTTATTATTTTATCATATTGGTTTATTTATTCAATCTTGCGCTTAATTATTTGATTGCTTGATCACCAATTGAATACTATCTACGAATCTAGGATTGAACTCGGGAGAGGGAATTCTAGATTGCATATAAGATTGAGTAGAGCAAGATCTTAACTCTAAGGGGAAGCGGATTTGCGGTTAGGATAGGAATATACCTAATAGCCTTTATTGGTTACTATACAGGAATTATTAATGTGTTCTTGTTAATTCTAATTCCATAGGAATATAGGCGTTAAGTTAGCTTGAATAGGCGAGTTGTACTTCGGGAGAAGGCTACGAGCAATATTAACCCTGTTAACCAATAAACCAGATAAATTAATTAGACGATTTAAGTGAAAAACTCAACGAGATTGTTAGCTAACCCATAACTCTATAATATTCACTCACATTAAATTCGTCTCTATAATTAGCCAACTTGTTTTCTTTAATCTCTTAGTTTGTTACTTTAGATTAGTTTTAGCTAAATATTCATACTTTAGGATTCGCTTGAATAGATTAATTGTTTGGTCTAATTTAGTTGATAGTTAATCACAAGTCCCTGTGGGTACGATATCTGGACTAACAATCCTATATTACTTGTCGACCATGTATACTTGCGTGTGCGTTTGGGAGCAACAAGTTTTTGGCGTCGTTGTCGGGGACTTAGAAATTACCTAGTTTACTAGGTTATATTTTTACTTTTTGTCTATTCAAGTTTCTTTTTATTTTTATCTTAGTTTAATATTTTATTATCTTTGTTGACATGAATTTTTGGAATGAGAATTGGTCGAATACTGGTTATTCTTATTATGGTGATCCTTGTCCATATTGTGGAGGACCACACTTAGGGCAAAATTGTGCATCTCAATCTGATATGTGGAATTTTTGTAATGTGTGTGGTTGTCAAGGTGGCCAGTGGGATGGTTGTCCTAATTCTTATTATCCTTCTCAGAGTTCTTATTATAATGTTTCTAATAATTTTTATGAGTTTGATAGGAGCAATGAAGTGGAAGATATGGAAAGCGTGGCTCGTATTATGGATATGATAAGGCAAATAGCCGCGCAACAGAACATGATGAGGCAAATAGTCGAGAAACAAAGTCTTGATGCCTTAACGATCAAAAGACTCTAGGCTAGAATGGACGAATTAATGGCCAATTTCCAAAAAGAACCTCAATTCGATGAAGAGATCGAGTTCCCACAAGAAAATTATTTTGAAGAAGCAGATATAGTGAGCCAATCTGGGCTAGAGGAACAAGCTCAACTGATAAAATCTCAGGAGTTTCTCTGTGATGGTCTTTCAAATATGACAGAACAACTAATAGAAGGAAGAATTGAGCTCAGGCAAGAGATAGACCAATTTGGCTCAGATATCTATGACCTGCAGGCTCAATTGAATAAGAAGGTTGAGGCGTCTGATGCCTTACAAGCAATTGTCGTGGATATTGGCCAGCTTGTGGAGCAGAAAGAGGAATTTCAACAATTCGACCAAAATATTATTAATGATGCCAAGGTTGACGAAGAGTGCAAAATTGAGGATGTCAAAAAGAATGCAATTTTTGGAGTTGGAGCGCATTGGACCTCATTCTAAACAATTTTCAACATTGTGTTTGGTTGGTGACATGGGAATTGATCCACTCGAGCATATGGAGGAGCCAATAGATGAGGAATAAAGTGTTTATATTCTGAAATTTGCGATGCCAAGGAGACAAAACGACGTCCCTCACGTAAAACCAAGAAGTGCAAGATGCGATATTATTTATTTGGTTCTTTTGTATTCGCACCACCACCCCAAAAGCGTGACAGAAAAATTGATGCAAAATTGGGGGCACAATTCATATCTTCAAAGTGGAAGGAAAAGTGGTGAAAGTGATGGCGCCGTGCCGCGACGTTAAATCAAGCGCTTGTTGGAGGCAGCCCAGCCTGTATTTTTAATTTTTTAATTTTTTTGTTTTTTATATAGTGTCAAGTTTCATGTTGTTTTTGTTTTGCAGAGTAGGGGAAGTCTGAGTACCCGAAGTTGAAGCGGAGGAGCATGTTTGAGCTTAAGTGTGGGGTCGTCCCGACCCTTAATATTGAGGATCATGTCCGAGCTAGGCCCGAGAAGGCCTCAGGGAGTATTTCTCACCCTTGTTTTAATATTTTTCTCTATGATCATCCATCGAGGACTATGCATAAAATAAGTGTGGGGTGGGGAAACTACTTTCTGAAGTGTAATTGTATGAAAAAAAAATTATTTAGTTTTTCTTTTAGAACTCGTAGTAGACATAGTCTAGGTATAAAAAAACAAAAATTGAAAACAAAAATTTAGAAAAAGTTCAGACTTTTCCTGACGATGGATCTTTTGGACAATTTTCTTGAGGGATAAAGTCCGATTAAAAACACCAAAAAGATTTTTTTTTAAAGATAGTTAGGTAGTATCCCTTAGTTTTTCTTTGGGCGCCGGTTCTTTTCCTAGGGTGTAGCTCGAACTAGGTACTTTATTTTTTTTAGGAGTATTTTAGGAAGAAACTGAGTCGCTCTAAGATACTCATTGACATGGTTGATGCTGGCACATTAGGCTATGACATACATTCTATTTTTCCGTGTATTTGGTTTGAATTGTGAAGCCTAAGTAAAGTAAATAGTCTATTTTGTGAAGCCTTTTCTCAGTTGCTTGACTTGTATACCACATAGTGCAACGTTGCTTAAATTTCTCATTTAATTGTGCTTACTTAACTTGAGAGTTGAGCAGAACCGTCTTGATTGAGTCATGTGCAACGTGTGTGTGAGGATTTGTGATTTTCTGTGCTATCTTGTGTAGTCTAGAACTTGTCCCTTGTGTTAATTGAATCAAAATTGTAAGTTCTGCTAATCTAAGAGATGACGTAGGCATTTTCTTGCTTGATCATAGATGTGCTTGTCACATAAGAAAATAAAAAAAAATTCGTCGCTAGCCCCTTTGAGCCTATAGACCTTTTATTTGGCAACCACATTACAAGTCATACCCCTATTTTGTTCTTAATTTGATATTGATTGAACCTTTACCTCCTAAGGCACTTAGTCGCTAAAAGAAGTAAAGATTAGAGATTAGGGAGTAGCTTTTGATTGGAACCATGGAAGGGTCTGTTGGTGCACTAAAGTTGAAATCAAAAGTCACTAACCGATGAACTTTAATGTATGGAGTGTGTGAAGAAAAGAAAAAAAAAAGAGAAAGGAAAAGAAAAATTGAAAGAAAAGAAAAAAATGATAGTGAAAGTATGTAGAAAAAACTTCCAATTCTTAATAATTTGTGCTAGTGGGAGTATAGAAGTGCTTGAATGAACGTAAGGGCTATGTGTATATGGTTTGTGGCAAGTGAGTTGATTGAGAAGAATATGAGCTTGAATCGAAAATGTAGTCTATTAAAGTGCTTAGGAGGGTTAGTCACTATTTCTAAATATATCCTACCCGTCCCTTGGCTTACATTACAACCTTAAAAGTCCTAATTGATCCTAGATTTGGCTAGATTAAATTAGTAGAGACATATACTACGGGCAAGCTTATGGTACGACCACAGGATGCATATGAATTCTTTGTGAGAGTGAGCAAATTTTGTTCATTTGTGCGATGTCCTTAATCTATATTCAAAAGTATATTTGAATGTGTGGACTATCTATATTCACTCTTTTGTTTGTTGGTAAGGGCACATAATCTCATGAATGATTGGTGATGTTGTAAACTTTCTTGTTGGGTAAGTGCATAAGTTGAGGGTTCTTAGTGGTTGCAAGTCGGCTCTTGAGGTTAGGTGGTGACAAATAGGTTGTTGGAATTTATTGAATTGAAATATTATACTTGGGTATACTTAAACGGGAAGAATGTGAAATTTTGTGTGTTCATATTTGTATGCCGATATTGATAATAGTCAAGGGTATAGTGTTTGGTTAAAAGTTAAAGTGCTCCTCTATAATTGATACGTGTACGCAGTTGGGGGGTTTATTAGATAGTCCAATTGCTCGAGGACGAGTAAGAGTCTAAGTGTGGGGTGTTGATGTTTAGCTTAAAGCATATATATTTATATGTATATCGCCTCATATTTTACTTTTGTTTCGTGAATTTGGGATGTTAAATGTGTTGATTTATGTTAATTTGATGTGTTTTTATGTGTAGGAATGATTCGGGAGTAATTGGGGGCGAAACGCGCAAGATTTGAGCCAAAACAAACAAAATCTGGAAACTTGCGTGGCGCCTAGCCCTACCTGTGGCGCTAGAAACAGAATGTAAAATAATGGAGCATCCTGGTGGGTGCCTGGCACCGAGCTGGGCTCCGTTGACACGGATTTTGTCCTATTTTGCCCGGGACAAGGTTATTTCGGCCCTAGACCTACCCAAAACGTATAAAAGCAAGACTAAACCTATTTTTGAAGGGAGGACGCCACTTTAGAGGGATCTAACATACTTTGCAGGGAGTTTCACGTGGAGGAACACACACCACGCGTGGAGGAGGCTTCTAACTAGTTTTTCTTTTCTTCTCTTCCTTTAATTTCATAGTTCATTCGTTCTAGAGTTTTGGGTGCTACATGAATGTTGTAGTTTGAAGCTTGAATTGTTCTTATTATTTTATCATATTGGTTTATTTATTCAATCTTGCGATTAATTATTTGATTGCTTGATCACCAATTGAATACTATCTACAAATCCAAAATTGAACTCGGGAGAGGGAATTTTAGATTGCATATAAGATTGAGTAGAGCAAGATCTTAACTCTAAGGGGGAGCAGATTTGTCGTTAGGATAGGAATATATCTAATCGCCTTGCTTGGTTACTATACAGGAATTATTAATGCGTTCTTGTAAATTCTAATTCCATAGGAATATAGGCGTTAAGTTAGCTTGAATAGGTGAGTTGTACTTCGGGAGAAGGTTACGAGCAATATTAACCCTGTCAACCAATAAACTAGATAAATTAATTAGACGATTTAAGTGAAAAACTCAACGAGATTGTTAGCTAACCCATAGCTCTATAATATTCACTCACATTAAATCCGTCTCTATAATTAGCCAACTTGTTTTCTTTAATCTCTTAGTTTGTTACTTTATATTAGTTTTGCTAAATATTCATACTTTAGGATTCGCTTGAATAGATTAATTGTTTGGTCTAATTTAGTTGATAGTTAATCATAAGTCCCTGTGGGTACGATATCTGGACTTACAATCCTATATTACTTGTTGACCACGTATACTTGCATGTGCGTTTGGGAGCAACACAACATATACAACCGTAGAAGATTCTGGTATACATTAAAAGAAAGAATTGAGCTAGGTCATAGATGAAGGATTAAATTGTTAAAGGATTATATCATGCATATTCTTCAGCGCCCATGAAAGGCTAAACAGAATAATTACCATGAACCACATATTGGGAGATAACTTAAGCCTACATAAAGGCCAATCAGAAGAAGAGAGAAACCATCAACGAAGTAAATCAGGAATATGATTATTGCACCCAGAAAATTATGGACATCGTGATTGAGAATATTGCAGAATCACTCTTGATATCAGAGGTGCACGAGAGATAGCACAACAACCATATTCTATAACTGCTCTACGATAAAGCCAGTTAGAAAAATACCATCCTTATAAGAATTCAGTATGGAGCTACCACCGGATTGTATAGGCACCAGCGGTGCAAGTATTATAATAGAAGTTCAAGTTATGGAAGTGAATTATACCTATGTGGAAGGAAGGTCATGAAAGAGATAGAAGATATGATGCAAGATTTTAAGGTAGTAAGGTAAAAGTGAACAACGTACGAGATACTCAAATGCAGAAGATTGATAGTCCATACTTCGAATAAAAGTCTAGAAGCGCAGGAATTCAGTATCTAGGAAGGATAGCGGTTTCATTAGTGGCATATCTTCTAGCCTATGGTTTCTAGGTATCGAGAGGTCTAGTTAAAAGAGTAAAGAAGAGTTTGAAATAATGTGACGTGTCACTTAACGTTCCAGAATAACATAAGGAAATCTAGGGTGCAAGCAAGTTGAAGGAAGGCTGCGAGCAGTATAAATGGATATGTATGGGTCACAAGCTAAAGTATGGTAGAGCAACAAGATTGTAGGAAGACAAAAGTAAGGATAAGGGAAGGGCAAGTGATAATGTGACAAGAATGGATAAGCCCTTGAGATTAAGCCCACGAAATGAGAGAAAGATGATGGGTTCTCTAAATTAAATAAGGCTCAGTATAGCTAGAATAAACTCAAAGGAGTCTAAGACTAGTAGAATTTAGAAGAGATGGAATGTTGCCCTACTAGTGGGATAAGGGCATAATTGTGATAGATAAAGGATAATATTTGGGCCTTCGATTGAGTAATGACTTGAAGAGGATTTCATGAATTGTAAGGGACTAAAATACCCATATAAGGTGAGTCACATTGGGATGCTATAAAGTACGGTTATGGAAGTATAGTATCACCCCTAGGTGGATCAATCTAATTATTCCGGATATCCTCGATGAGACGCGCGCAACGTTGTTATCAGTGATAGATGATGGATCAACATTAAGGTGAATCAACAATAGATGGATAAATGTTCAATAGTATGAGAAGATTAGACCATCAGTCTTAAGGATAAGCAACGAGAGTAACCTGGAGTTGGTTGTAGAACTCTGTAATGATAAATCAAAGTAAGAGTTATGGTATAGTATGACCTAACTAGATGCAGTAAAGTCATACGAATGGATAAGCGTATCTATGAAATAAGGTATAACAATATTCGTAAGTTCGACAAAGTACTGAGCGAAGAACTTCAGAACACCTATAGATGCCCAGAGAGGCATCCTATTAAGCCTTGTACATGTTAACAAAGTAAGGCCTAGAGATTGGCTAAAAGTTGGAGGAAAAAGGAGAGAAGAGTCACATAGGCACACTTACAAGGTCAGTATTGTAGAGGCTACATGACAGAAGGTAGCACCAGTTACGAGATTGGAAGGAATTCGATCACAACTAATGGCGTGGGAAAGAGGTCTAAAAGGGAGAATGCCCTGGCCTTTGGATTTATTCACAGAACTACTGCCTAAATGGCAAGGAGAGTATTAAGGTATTCACAAGAGCTATAAGTTATGAAAATGATAAGAGCATCAGTCAACATTCAAGGACGAATGTTCGAAAGGGGGGAATGATGTTACGCCCCGCAATATTATGTCGATATTATGTCTCACAGTATTATATTACGATGATGCTATGTCTTGCAGTATTATATTATGATGATGTTACGCCTTGCAGTACTACATTACGATGATGTCACGCTTCGCAGTATTAAATTACGATGATGTTGTACCCCGTAGTATTGTACGTTGAATTTGGCGTAAGGTAATTGACATCACTCCAAAGAAAATATTATTTGGAGATTATAAGGATTATGCTATTTCAAACAAGTGGTGAGTAAATTCGTGAAGGTAAGAGGGGAAGAAAGTCAAGGAAAATGAATTTTCATCCAAGTTTAACATGTTGGGATAAAATGCGGGCCGAGCGTTAGTAGCCGATATTTATGGACTAGTACCATACAAGGTACCATATGACCATGATAATAAGTTATATATGGTGTGTAAAAAGTGAGTAGTATTTTGAATAATTTGAGATAATTCTTAATTGTGTGGTTAATTAGATAATTATTGGTTAATGGGGGATTAATAAATTAATTAAAGGATTGAGTGGATAATTATTGGATAAGATTTGACCCCCTTAATGTGGCAGCCATATGAAGATTAATTAAGTGACTCATATGTCACATTTCAAGGTGGCATACTAAGAGAATCTTGGGGGATTAGTCATTTGCTAAGGGGGTAGTAACGTGAATATTCATCCAAAACATTTGAAACTTTGCTTCAGCAAAATTCAACCAAAACATTTGAAACCTTGCTTCAGCAAATTCATTCAAGTACTTGAATAGTAATAACGTGATTTTGTTAAAACAAATTTATACGAGACTATGTAATATTATAGCAACGGGATTTTACGATTCTAAAAGAGTACGGTGCAATATTTCGCAAGAATATTATATGGATTTTTTCCTACTCCGATCTCGCGATTATGTGATTTGTTGCAATTTACGTATATTAGAGGGATTGTCAAGAGAATCGGCTCAGGTATGTTAAGGCTATCACTTCTTTCTTTTGGCATGATCCATACGATACAAATGAAACGTGCAAATGCACAATTTCCATACATGACTCTATTAATAGAAATATTAGAGATGCTTATGTTCTTGATTCTATATGTGTTATATTACTCTAACATCTGTTCATGGGTCTAAAAAATACGTAAGTTGGTAAAGTTTATTTCATGATATTAACCAGAGGCATAATGGTCTTATGATACTCCAAGAGATTTTATTGACGTATTTTTCATGCATTGCATTCATGTACATTGACCCATGACCAGATGGCTTTATATAAGTGTATATATGTATATTATTCGTATATGGGATATGGAAAAAGGTTACGGCATTATATACGCACCACCACCTGATCAGCTGGTATACGTTGATGATTTGCCCACAGTGGCCGAGATGATATGATGGGATGCTCTCAGAGGCTTGATGATATTATGAACACGTATACCCATGCATGGTATGATATTTATACGCATATGCATGATATTATAAAAATAAAATAATTCATATAGCTATGCAAACGTACATGTCGAGTCTTTTACTCCATATTTCTTTTATGTCTATTATTTACTGATTTTCATTCTTTACATACTCGGTACATTATTTGTACCGACGTCCCTTTTGCCTGGGGACGTTGCGTTTTATGCCTACAGGTCTCGATAGAATGGTCGAGAGCCCTCCAAGTAGGCTATCAGCTCAGCGAAAGATATTGGTGCACTTAATTTGCTTCGGAGTTACTTGTTTGGTTAGTATGATTTAGACATATATTGTTTGGTATGGCGGGACTCTATCCCGATCTTTACAAAAATTATGTATTCTTAGAGGCTTGTAGGCAAATGTCATGTATGTAAAAGATTGTATGACCTTGTTGGCCTATGTTTAGTGTACGAGTGGCTATTTTGGTCTTATAGACCCGTACGTCTTATGTATAAGTTGGTTTTACACGTTGTATTCTATTTATCTCACGGCAGCCTTCCAGCTTAGTTATTCATGATATATGGCATGAAAAGATATGTTATGTTGGTACTCAATTGAGTAGGGTATCAGGTACCTATCGCGACCCATCGGGTTGGGTCATGACAAAAGTTGTATCAGAGCAGTTCTGTCCTAGGGAGTCTACAAGCCGTGTCTAGTAGAGTCTTGTTTATGGGTGTGTCGTGCACCACACTTATAAGCAGGAGGCCACAAGGCATTTAGGACTATCACTCTTTCTTCTTACTTTAGATTGTATGGTAGAGCTCAGTTGTAAGAACTCAATTTCCTAAACTCTGTTTTATTCATAATACGACGATGCCTACATTCAGAAAGACGATCGATAAGAGATATAACTATGCAAAATTGAGTTCCTCTAACTCAACACTTTCAACTTGCTTATGATGAGTAAATGAGAGGTCTTCAGAAGATCATGCGTGTACTAAAAGGTGTACGATTCTTGATATAAGGAGCTTTTAGGAAAGAATACTTTCTATTCTTACAATAGAAAGGAATAACGGAATTGGAAGTTAGACACGAGTTGCAGCAAGTAAAAGGAGCAAGGTGAAGAAGGGTGCAAGGTACCCAGTTAATAAAGATTATCATTATTTACCATTCAGGAAGGGAGATATAAGCATTTTGAATTACCTTCAACAGTAATAGATATACGTACAATCAGCCACATCTATCTCAGTCATGCCCTATGGGACCTAACAGATATGGTTTAAGAGAAGGACATGATATCAGGATCCGGCTAGGGTTAGAGTAACCCAAAATGATGGATAGATTGTTTGAGTTAGTTGATATTTCCAAAGGATATTACAAAGGTGCTAATAGACCTCCTTGTGAAACACCCAGATGGTGCACTCTAGAACATTACAATTAAATACGAATACTAGCATGATCAAGAAAATTTAGAAGATAGGCATTGAAAGCCTGGAAGGGATAAATACTGCCTTAGTGTGGATCTCATCCCTAGTAGAGCGAAAACATTGAGCAAACCGAAGAGCCAATTAATGAAGCAAGGGGAGCAAAAAAGCAAAAGAATATCTTGTTAAAGTTTTCAAAAGAAAGAGATAAGCATAAATATTAGCAGGGAAATAAGAAGAGAGATAGGACGCATTATGAGTAAGATGAGATACAATAATGACAATGGTAGATCAAAGGATGACAGTATTACAGAGTCTATAGTCAAGTGAAGGAAAACACGAGAGGTGACAGACCTTGAGACAACAAAAGAATAGGTCAAAAAGTCACATCTTCATTTCGAGAATTAGTTTGCATTTCTAACGCGATTACCAAAAGGAAAAGGTAAACCCAGAATAATAGAAACCAGTATGGATTAGTGAACAAGATAACCTAAACATGAATTAGGGAGGGGGTGATTTGATAATAGTCGGCATCATGGGAATTTTAGATTTCGTTTCGGCAATAATAGAATGGACAACAGAAGAAGATTCATGACAAATTCAGAAAATGGTCATTCAGGCAGACGCTTCCCTAAAGTAAGCAATATGAGCAAAGTTAAGTTTAAAGAAATGTGTGTGCCTGTTACACTAGGTGTCACTCTCGTAAGTAAGGAATTTTGTTAACCTTAGTACAGAAGGATTACCGCAAGATGAGTAAATGTCAATGATAATGTGAAAAGATGCCAAAGATGAAGAGGTAAAACACCTATAGGTAGATCATCGTAGTGCTAAATCTTTGTACTCCCCTAAAGGGGGAATATGGAGTGGTATGGCATTAAGTCAGAATTAAGAGGTTCTAGTAATTACGGTATGGTAAAGGAAGAATGCAAAAAAAAAAACGAATGAAAAAGGGATGAAATTGCACTTATTCAAAGCCTACAAATATGCTACGATTCCAGAACGTTATGTAAGCACGAAGATAAGAAAAGGAAGTAAGGTTTCCTACCCGACATGCTATTGTTAGATAAGGAGTCAGTACGCGAGGTAAGTTAAGACAAGGAAATAACCCAAGAAAGATTACGCGGAATATGGATATGAGAATGGGCCGACAAATAGTTAGTAATTGATTCAGGAAAATCCTAGTCATGACTAGACAAGAAGTTACAGATAAATCAGCAGATCATGCAAGATAAATGTAGTAAATCCAATATGGAGAATTTAGCCTCGCAGTAATGTCATTATAACATTTGAGATATATTCAAATAGGAGTCGGGGTAGTTAAAGGTATCGTAAGAGTGTTACGGGGATAAAAGAAAGTACCACTGGGAAGGCAGTCAAAATATCAATTCAGAAGAAACCCTACAAGCACAAGGGCACGGAGGTAAGCAACTACGGATGATTATAGGCAAGGAAGGACATCAAAAGGTCCGTAATAAGCTCACAGCTTTATGAGAGTCAAGGGTTCTCCCTAAGTACTACAATGAAAGACTAGCTGAGGAAATAAGGAAGAAGGCTGCAACCTAAGCACAACGACCTAAAGAGGAAATGGTCGTGTAACAACAGTCTCACAACAACATTGGAAGCACTCCAAAAAAAAGTGTCACCTACCATGGCTAATGAACGGGAAGTAAAATTAAAAGTAATATTCGAAATCATATGAGTTACACGAAAACTCTAGCATGTGTGGGCACTAAGATAAGCTAAGTATAGATGCAATAGGGGGCAAGAAAGACCAGGAAAAGTAATAGCTTATCTTGAAAGAAAGCTAATATGGAATGAAAGAAATTATTCGATCAATGATCCAGAGTTGGTTATGTTATGAATGCACTTAAGGGTTTGGAGTTTTATACGTGCAGCATGATGTTTAGCTTAAAGCATATATATTTCTATGTATATCGCCTCATATTTTACTTTTGTTTCATGAATTTGGGATGTTAAATGTGTTGATTTATGTTAATTTGATGTGTTTTTATGTGTAGGAATGATTCGGAAGAAATTGGGGGCAAAACACACAAGATTTGAGCCAAAACAAATGAAATCGGGAAACTTGCGAATTTGACCTATGGCGCCAGAAACAGAATATAAAATAATGGAGCGCCCTGGTGGGCGCCTGGCATCGAGCTGGGTGCCGTTGATGCGGATTTCATCCTATTTTGCCCGGGACAAGGTTATTTCGGCCCTAGACCTACCCAAAACGTATAAAAGCAAGACCAAACCTATTTTTAAAGGAAGGACGCCACTTTAGAGGGATCTAACATACTTTGAAGGGAGTTTCACATGGAGGAACACACACCACACGTGGAGGAGGCTTCTAACTTGTTTTTCTTCTTTTCTCTTCCTTTAATTTCATAGTTCATTCGTTCTAGAGTTTTGGGTGCTACATGAACGTTGTAATTTGAAGCTTGAATTGTTCTTATTATTTTATCATATTGGTTTATTTATTCAATCTTGCGCTTAATTATTTGATTGCTTGATCACCAATTGAATACTATCTACGAATCTAGGATTGAACTCGGGAGAGGGAATTCTAGATTGCATATAAGATTGAGTAGAGCAAGATCTTAACTCTAAGGGGGAGCGGATTTGCGGTTAGGATAGGAATATACCTAATAGCCTTTCTTGGTTACTATACAGGAATTATTAATGTGTTCTTGTTAATTCTAATTCCATAGGAATATAGGCGTTAAGTTAGCTTGAATAGGCGAGTTGTACTTCGGGAGAAGGCTACGAGCAATATTAACCCTGTTAACCAATAAACCAGATAAATTAATTAGACGATTTAAGTGAAAAACTCAACGAGATTGTTAGCTAACCCATAGCTCTATAATATTCACTCACATTAAATTCGTCTCTATAATTAGCCAACTTGTTTTCTTTAATCTCTTAGTTTGTTACTTTAGATTAGTTTTAGCTAAATATTCATACTTTAGGATTCGCTTGAATAGATTAATTGTTTGGTCTAATTTAGTTGATAGTTAATCACAAGTCCCTGTGGGTACGATATCTGGACTAACAATCCTATATTACTTGTCGACCATGTATACTTGCGTGTGCGTTTGGGAGCAACAAGTTTTTGGCGTCGTTGCCGGGGACTTAGAAATTACCTAGTTTACTAGGTTATATTTTTACTTTTTGTCTATTCAAGTTTCTTTTTATTTTTATCTTAGTTTAATATTTTATTATCTTTGTTGACATGACTTTTTGGAATGAGAATTGGTCGAATACTGGTTATTCTTATTATGGTGATCCTTGTCCATATTGTGGAGGACCGCACTTAGGGAAAAATTGTGCATCTCAATCTGATATGTGAAATTTTTGTAATGTGTGTGGTTGTCAAGGTGGCCAGTGGGATGGTTCTACTATCGGAGGGGGTGGAGTTTTGCATGCCAAGGACGATGATTCGGGTTCGGACGTCGACCCTAAAGATGTACGAGTTTTCTTGGAGCGACATACTCGCGTGGAAGTGAGGACGGAGGGTCCTGATCGACAGATAGTCATCCCTGTAGTTTACGACTTGTTGGCGGAGCATCTCCGGCATGGCTTTGTGGGTAAGATCTTCTCTCTTTTCTTTTTGTTTTTGGGTTCATTTTGTATACTTAACCCACTCCTTGTTTTGAATTTGCTTTGCATGCTAGACCCTCATCATATAGATTTAACGCAACAGAGGGATAGGCGAAAAATGACCCGTTTTTGGGAAAGTGGCCTCTAAATACAAGAAGCACCGCACAAAACATCGCGCATTGGCCGACCTCTTTACTCAGGACAACGATTTTCAGCTATTGCGTGATGGGCTCAAGCAGAAGGAGAAACAGTTGGGCAAAAGGTCGAAGAGATGAAAGAGCGGGACGAAGACCTGATGAAGGCCATTGCCTGATGTAGTGAACTTGAGGCAGCTCTTAAGGCCAAGGAAGATGAACTTGAGATGAGCAAGGGGGTGATGGCCGAAAGTGCCGACCTTCAAGCACGGATGGCCACCTTAACTGCTGAGCTTGAAAGGAGGGCGACGGAAGTTGTTGACCTGAGGAGCGAGCTGAGTTTTAAGGCTGATGAATTGGCTCGTGCTGAAAGGGATAGCGCGACTGCCATATCTGAGGTAGCGGCTTTGGAAGACACCCTTCACGTTTGTAGATTTGAATGGGACAATAAGGTGGAGACATCTGCGTTCAAGGTAGCGAGGTTTGAGGAATGTATCCAAGATCTGGAGGCGGAGTTGTCCGTGTTGAAAAAACAAGTTACTGCTTTGAAGGAGGAGGATGCGCGACAGTAGTCGCAACCCTCTACATCTCATACTTCGGCTAATCGTATCGTGCCGTGGGACTTATATGAGATGTGGGTCCATGCCGAAGCTCAACTTGATGTGTATAAGTCCCTTCATATTGATAGGAATGTGTCTGAGGTAGAACATCGGGATGTGTGTGTTAAAGCATGTGCAGATCATGAGGCTTGTGGTTACAACCCCAGCACGCCTGGCGGGGACGATGTTGATTATGATTGTAGACATGTGATTTTTGACCCTCCCCAAGATCTTTTATATATTAGCGTAAAATATTTAATTTAGGCATAATATAGATATTTTAAGTAATTTTGACTCTTTCACTTTATTTTAGTACAAAAAAACAAAAATTACAACAAAAAAAATATATAATAATATAATAATAAGTTCATTAATATTTGTAGTCGTTTTTAATCCAAAACAAATATATAAAAATAGTATCGTATTTTTATTTTTAATATAATGTTTGAAAATACAAAAAATAGATTTGTTTTAATGGTTAGTTTTGTTTTAATAAATTATTTTAATAGTAGGACTAATTAATAAATGGGCGCGTAATTTTAATCTCGTTCGCGGCAAAAGAATAGAGCTTGGGCTCGAGCAACACATCGTTAGGCCTAATTTTGGACCTAGCCCACAATTGTCAAGCCCATAATTCCTAGGCCCACACCCCTTAACCCAAAAACCCTACCCAAAAACCCTAGACTCTACACTATAAAAACAAGCCTAAAGGCTAAACAAAGGAAAAAAGAAGAAGAAGCTAGAAAGGACGCTCCATTCTCCTCTGAAAAGAGATGAAACTTGACCCTTCTCCTTCACTCTGTCAACGGCGCACCCCTCTCCATTTTTCAACAAGAGATGAACCTTATTGTTCTGCCTTTTGATTTGTTTCAAGCTTAATTTTCGAAGTTGTAGTGCTAATGTCAATGTTGATGGGAAGATTGTGAATTTGGGTCTCTGGAATACTGCTTAAAATCGGCTGGGACTGACATGGTCATGGTTGCTGCTGTTATTTTGTTGAAGGCTTGTAACTGGGTTTTCATTTTTATAGCTATTGTTTCTTGCCTTCATTTGACTCACTCTAGTGCTGTCTTCCGTTCGATTTAGGTAAGTTCCGAATCTTACTTGTATTACATCTGTATTGAGTGATTGAATTGTTAAATCTCTTATGTGATTTTACGGATTTGCTTGAGTTTCACAATCAAATGTCCAGCAATGTGTGTGGTGTTTTAATTTGGGAAAATACTGAAAATAGTGAAATAGATTAAAATGACACCTACATGGGTTAATTTCCAATTCTTAATTTTGGTTGGAATACTGTTATTGTTTGTTTGACTATTCTAAGTTCAATTGCATTTTTTTAGTTTGAAACTAGGTACAGTAAATAAAATTCCCATGTGAAGCCATTTTTGAGATATGCGAATTTTACTCATAATTTTAAACTTGGTTGATCTTACGCAAGGCTACATTTCTGTTGTGAGTTTAAGAAGATTAAGGAAGCTAGTGGTGCTATTGTGCTTACAGCTTAGGTTTGGTTTTATTAGCTGCGCCTTTTGAGGCTTTTTGTTAAAGTCATTGCTTTCAATTAGCCAATGGAGTATTTAAACCTTGGGATTTACTGCTTTGAAATACATTTGAGATGTTTCAGTGTATTGGGATGTTGACTGTTAAATCGCCTATTGATACAAATTAGCATATATTTTGAATGCTTTTGGCTGTTAGTTTCATGATAAAAAATGGGAGCCATCTTTTCTCCTCCAAAAAATGAAACCAGCGGCAGACTTTGAGAATTGCTAAACAAAGAGAAAAAAAGCAAATCTTAAAAATTCCTAAGCTAAGAAGTCGTTTGCAGCAAACAAAAAAAAAAGGCAAAGTTATCATGTAAGATCTTTGAAGCATACAGTTTCACATTAGGCTACTAACGTGTACAGTAACATCTAATGTAAGGCAAAAATGAAATAACTTTAGTAATATAAACAAAGTGTGTCGTCTCATTAAGATGCGACATATGTTGTTGGGATTAATTAGCTTTAGAAAAATAATTAATGAAAACGCGTAGTTGCTTTAGGCGCGTTCGTTTAACAATATTATTTTCCTAAACTCGGGTGCGCATTGATGCGACCCAAATCCAAATCTCGATGAAGCCGAAATGTGTCGATAACCGCGGGTGCATTGATTGCAACGTGGTTCAAAACATGTTTTCGCGACATCGTAATTCTTATAAAATAAATAATGATAGAAAAGAGCTTTACAAATTGAGACGGGCCTTACCGCACGAAATGAATAAAAGTGGGGCCCTTAGTAAATAATTATCGAAATAATTAGAACTTGGGATGGCCATTTAGCTAACTTCATGGCTTTTCCCCAAAGTGACACTACGTTAGTATCTTGAGGCACGATTTAATTAAATAATTTTTCTTAAAAATCGGGTGCGCATTGATGCGACTCAAATTCAAATCTCGACGAAGTCGAAATGTGTTGATAACTACGGGTGCATTGATTGCGACGTGGTTCGAAATGCGTTTTCATGACGTCGCAATTCTCTAAAAATAATTATAATAAAAGCGGTTTACAAATAAAAGGCACCTGAGCCAGCATGTATTAAAATCAGATAAAATCAGATACAACAGTTAAGCGACCGTGCTAGAACCACGGAACTCGGGAATGCCTAACACCTTCTCCCGGGTTAACAGAATTCCTTACTCGGATTTCTGGTTCGCGGACTGTTAACAGAGTCATAATTTCCTCGGTTCGGGATGCAACCGGTGACTTGGGACACCATTAATCTCCCAAGTGGCGACTCTGAATAATTAATAATCAAATCTCGTTCCGATTGTCCTTTAATTGGAAAAACTCCTTTACGCTCCTCTTGCGGGGTATAGGTAAAAAGGAGGTGTGACAGCTCTGGCGGCTCTGCTGGGGACTCGAACCCAAAATCTCTGATTCAGGGTTCAGAATTCGAGCTTAGATAAATTGTTGTATTTCAATGTATCTGATTTTCCTACATGTTTTGTGTTAAATGTTACCGCTTTGATATTAACTTAACTGTATATAAACTGTGCCGACACCCTTCTCTCTTCACCTCCAGGGATGTGCTTACTGGTTGAGACTCCCTATTCTGTTAGTGTCATACCTTGAAATAAGAAAGAGGCCGGACAAGTTACGAAGCCGGATGGCCTTTTGGTTCCCGGTAAGTTGCCCCCTCCTCGACTCGAGTTGTCCGCTCGGGTACACAGTCTAAAACACTGACCCAGGTTTTGAACATAGAATAACGTAACTTCATGCCGGATCCTTAGTAGGAACGCTTATTTGCATCATATTGCAATTGACTTAGGGGACTCAACACAGGAGTTGGGTCCGTCTAGGACTAGCAACCTGAAATGAAAAGACCATCCTGATGCATCCTACTTGCTCTATACATATATTTGTTTCGAACCTGCATGTTGACCGGTTTCTGAATCTCGGGAATGTTGGAAAATTGAAAAAAAGAGAAAAGAGTGAAAAAATATCAATTAGGGAATTAATTGATTACTTTATAAATAAAAAATCAATGACCAATTGCTGGCGAAACTCTGCCAAAATTTTGACAAAAAAAAGAAAATATTTTATTTTGTGTTACTAAAAAAAAGCAAAGAAAAATATAAGAAAAAAAAAATCTTTTAATTTTGGAAAGTTGGTTGTTGAAAAAGAAAAGGATAAAAAGAGTCTTTGTTTTAGTTTGAAAAAACACATAAGTTGTTTCATTGTTTGTTGAAAAAGGAAAAGAAAAAGAGTCTTTTATTTTTAGTTTGGGAAAATAGGTTATTTTATTGTCTGTAGTAAATGAAAAAGAAAAAGAGCCTGTTATTTTTTTTGGAAAATGGGTTGTTTTATTATTTGTTGAAAAGAAAAAAGAAAAAAGAGCCTTGTTTCTAAAAATAATTTTTATTCGCTTATGAAATGCCAAAAAAAATAAAAATGGAAAAAGAATCATGTTTTAAAATAGTTCGGTTAATTTGCCCGAACTACGCATGGTTTGATTCTCACAGGGCGTGAGATACGTAGGCAACCCGCATCGGGTCCAACCTCCCCTTTGCAAAAATAACCAAAAAATATCAAAATTTTAATTTTTGTCATAAATAAACCAGGTGATGCCGTTTTTGTCAAAAATAGCCAAATGTTCCCAAACGGGGCGCCGGAAGGCTAACTTCGCATAAACAACCACCTTTGGTCGTATTTTGATTCTGACCCTCACAGCCTTAAAATCTTCGTCCCTGAGGCGCTGGAAGGTCGTGTTTGCAATATCGGGTCGTTTATTTTAATTTGGAAAAAACAAGAAAAAGAGCCAGTGGTCAAGTGAATACCGTTCAGATTTTGGGCCAAAATTGGCATATAGGGGAAGGAATCTGTCATTTTTGGGGTTTGTATTTCTCTTGATTAGAGTATATGGGTCGTTTGATTTTCGAGTCTGTATTTCATCATTAAGTTGGTTAGTTTTGTTGTTATTATGAAAATGAAAAATTCCAAAAAATGTTTTATTGTCGTTTACCTTTTATTTGCAAGAACTACGCATGGTCTGATTCATGAGGGGTTATGATACGTAGGTAATCTCCATAAGATTCGACCGCAACCAAAAAAATGAAAAATGAAAAATGGAAAAGAAGAATTGAATAAAAAAAATGGAAAAGAGGTTGTTAATAATGAGGACTGACTCAATCCATTCTAACATGTTTTGTTTTGAATTGTGAAGAAAGGTGAGGTGGTTGGTTTATGGTAAGCTGGAAACACAAGATCTGAGGAAAAATGATAACTGACATCGAAGCTGTTACGAGTGCTCATGAGACTCAGGGTCAGAGGGTTCAACAAGAGTCTACGGTGGTTGAGGAAAATAGAACACTGAAACAACAAATGACCAAAATGCGCCAAGCCTGGGCCAATGGCCAAGGACAGCCTTGTCACGAGTCACAATTTGCTACACAACAAGAACAGTACCACTATCTCGAGTACCACTTGTACTCGTTTGATCTTCCTGCAAACATCGAAAAGCCTGCCCGAAAGAGGGTACAGGAAGAAATAACCCAAAGAGTGAAAAGATTAGAACAACGGTTGAAAAACACGCAATCAATGGCAGGACAAAAGAGTGTTGCCTTCAGAGATCTATGCATGTTCCCCGATGTCCGCTTGCTGCCTGGTTTCAAGGTTCCCAAATTTGAAAAGTACAATGGACATGGAGACCCCATAGCCCACCTGAAAAGGTATTGCAACCAATTGAGAGGTGTGGGAAGAAATGAGGAATTGCTTATAGCTTATTTTGGGGAAAGCCTCACGGGAGTAGCATCTGAATGGTTTATGGATCAAGACACATCTTTCTGGTAAGTCTGGGATGACATGGCATGGGCCTTTGTCAAACAGTTTCAATACAACATCGACATCACCCCAGATCGCATTTCCCTTTCTAACCTAAAAAAGAAACCAACTGAAAGTTTCAGGGAATATGCCATCAAATGGAGAAAGCAGGCAGCTAGAGCTAAGCCACCCATGGATGACCACGAGTTAATCACTGTCTTTCTACAGGCTCAAGAGCCAGATTATTTTCAATACATGGCATCCGCAGTGGGTAAATCCTTCCCGGAAGCAATCAAAATGGGAGAAATGGTGGAGAACGGTCTTAAGACAGGCAGAATTATAAGTCAAACAGCTCTCAAAGCTGCAACTCAAGCTGTCCAAATTGAATCTGGTAACACGAATGAGAGGGATGAAGAAATCATGGTGATATCAGGGTCGAGAAGAGGTCCTAGGAGAACATCTCGAAGGTATGTGCAGCCTCATCAGGTTTTCCATGACCCCCCTAAGCATTACTATCCACCTCCGAACCCCCCATACTCGCCACCAAATCACCCAAGAAAGCGAGCACGAGTATCACAAATTCTCCAACAGCCTCCGCAAAATTTTCAATTACCTTGTAACCCACATCCAAGCCAGGGGTATAGAAGGGAACAAAAGTTGAAAGATAGTTTTACACCAATAGGAGAGTCCTATGCAAGCTTATTTGAGAAGCTAAAACAACATGACATGATTGCACCCATTCCTCCAAATCAGGTGGATCGACGTGCGAGAAGCTTTGACTCATCTAAAAGGTGTGAATACCACTCCAATGCTCTGGGGCACAATGTAGAAAATTGTCGGGATTTGAAAAGAGAGATAGAAAGGATGATCCAGGAAAATTTGATTCAAGACAGTGGCACCCAGAATATCACGTTGTATCCCTTACATGAGGAGGCACACTTGATGGGGATGATGCCCGGTGACATGGGGTATGAGAATACTCTTGGGAACTTGTTGACTGAAGTTGAAGATACTGAAGCAGATAGTGGTCATGGCAATATGGATGTGAAGCTTAGTGGCTAAGATGTCGTGCTTGTAATTGGAAAGACGCTCCATTCCTAAGTCAGTTGGGGAGGAGCTTTGGTGGTCCATTTGGCTGTCATTTCTGTTGTCCGGATTATTTGCAGGGTTGTAATCCGGATATTGCCTTGTGTTCAAACCCGCCTATCCTTTCATTTTTGTCTAGCTTGTTTAGTCGTAGTGGTTTGTCTAGGGTTGTCTAGGTTTGTTTCAGTTCATTCTAGGGTTGCAATCCAGTTTGTTTTGTTTTTGTTTTTTTATTCGAACTGTTTCATCGTTGTCTGATGCAAGTTCCGGTCTTTTGTTATTTCCAATCATTGTTCTTCGTTTAGTTCTTTTCTATCATTTTGTTTTGCCTTTTGCCGGTTCTAGTGACATGACATGCACACATAATTCTCTGTCTGATCTTCAAAAGTTACGAAGCATGAGACCATTTTGAAAACGATAAGGACACTTGAGGAAATGAGAACAGATTGGGACATTTTGAGATTGTTTGACGCCCGAACCATGTGAAACTGGGGCAAGTAAAACATAAAAATCCCCGTAAAAGCAAGTTGGCCAAATTGATAGGGGGCCGGTCGGAAATGGCCGTCAATTCCGATGCAGTCAAGAGATGATGTGTATGGTTTCTTTATTCTGATTGTACTTGTTTGTATTTGGTATATTTTGAAGTTTGAAATGATGAAGACGTTTTGTTCTGCTATCTAAACACGTTACCCTTTTGTCAACCTCTTTGAGCCTTATTTGTCTTCTTTCATACCCCTCTTTCGGAATCAACGGCACAATTAAAGAAATGCAAGTGCCGGAGATACGCTAATGGAAAAAGAAGGAAAAAGAAAAAAAAGGAAAAGGAAGAAAGGAAAAGGAGAAAGAAAGAAAGGAAGGAAGAAAGGAAAAGAAAAAAAGAAAAAGGGGAAGAAAAGAAAAGAAAAGAAAAGAAAAGAAAGAGAAGAAAGAAAAAGAAAATGAAGAAAAGAAAGGGAAAAGAAAAAAAAGAAAAAGAAAGAAGGAAAAAAAAGAAAAAGAAAGAGAGAGAAAGAAAATCGCAACAACGTAGTTTCTATGACGTGAACTACGTTTGACTTGATCCCGAAAGGGTACGTAGGCAGCCTCTCTGAGGTTTTGTCATACCAAAACAAAAATTCAAAAATCCCCAAGCAAGAAAATGGGGCAGAGTTTGTGATTGTTGTGAAAAATTGGATTCCGAAAGTTGTAATTTAAGCCCGTTGAAATTGTTTTGAGCCTTTTATACCCTTTCTTTCTAACCCATCCAAAAGCCTGCATTACGGTCCAAAGAAAGACCTTCTGATCAGTCTTTGAGAAATGCCAAGTCAAGCAAGTAAGGTAATTCCTGTCAGGGGCAACACTCCGGTCCAAACAAGGAAAATGAAAATGAGAGAATCTTATTGATAAAAATTCTCATGGGTATCGCAAGGTGATGAAAGCTGAGAGAAATAAAATGAGAGAGGTTTGATGGTGAAAACCCTTTGGGGCACTACAAGCCGAATAAGGAATGCGAATCAAATTGGATAAGCGGATCAATGAAGCCCAGTTTCACGGAAAAAAGGAACAACAAGAGCTGACCATCAGGTTTGCTTAACAGAATAGGTAGCAGGTGCATGTCAAGGTCATTAGAGTCGGTATCCACATCCGATAGGTTTCTACTGTGTAATTTTCTTGTTAGGAATCATTTCTTTCTATTGTCCTTTACTCTGTTCCTTTTGTTTTGTTTATTTCCCCTTTATGAGTCTTTTGGTCGTAACAAGT
The DNA here is from genome assembly GCF_000715075.1 of Nicotiana tabacum. Classification (NCBI taxonomy): domain Eukaryota; kingdom Viridiplantae; phylum Streptophyta; class Magnoliopsida; order Solanales; family Solanaceae; genus Nicotiana; species Nicotiana tabacum. The sequence continues at coordinate 50,814,151 of NC_134090.1, read as the reverse complement.
GAGGAATGACTTCAAAATTTTCCACCAACTTTCCAATTGCACAAAATGGGGTCACAAGTCAGGAAAAATAACAAGAGCACTGAGCTGGTAATAATCAACATACTTTGGGATCCTTATGAAACACAAAGTTTGGTAGATGTCGGTTCAGGAATAATGCAACAGATAGAGGGTGTTGGGATTGAACGGGAAAAAAGGGTATTTCAGTGACACAGATGACGGGGAAAGCGGTTAATTAGTAAACATGCAAGACCTTCAAGAAGAATCAGTTGTCCCAAAACATATGGGGTCAGATAAGAAGACTAGAAGTAATAATTGAGAGATAGTCGTCAAGAAGGGCGGAAGTGATCAGCCAAGTTTCAAAGATGGTCGGAGAACGCAAAGCATGGAAAGGAGAAAAGGAAAGCCATCCCAGCGGGAGTACCACAACCAACCACCGCACTTTTAAACTGACAGAATTTTCTTTGATTTGAAACAGGGGCATGTAAATGATATTGATGGCAGAAAGATATGCTACAGGAGGATTATCAAACTGGGGCAGAAAATTTTCTGTCGTGTTGAAATTTTTTCGGGTACCCATCTGAAGAACATGAAGGTAAATACAAGTGTTTAAAAAAAAGTAGTTTTCAGGAAAGAAACACCAGTTCTAAGAAAAGTAATTTTTGGAGGAATGAAACACTAGTTTTTAGGGAAGTAGTTTTTTGAAGGAGGACAACACCAGTTTTTAGGGAAGCAGTTCTGAAAGAAGATAATTCAAGTTAGTGGGTAGATAAAACAAATTTTGAAGGAAAATGGTTAAAAGATATCTTAGTCTGATGAATTTTTCACCTAAGATGAAGAAATCTTAGTCTGTTGAATCTTTCACCTAAGATAAAGAAATCTTAGTCTGTTGAATTTTTCACCTAAGATAAAAATCTTAGTCTGGTGAATCTTTCACCTAAGATAAAGGCAGAAGTTGGAAAAGAAAGGAGGGCATAATTTAGATAAAGGCAGAAGTTGGAAAAAAGAATGGAAGGTAGAATTTGAGGAAAAAGAAAGGAAGGCATAATTTAATGAAGGGGAAGACAGAAGTCGAAAAAAAGGAAGAAAGGAAGACATAATTTGGGAACAAGAAAGGAAGGCGAAATTTGAAAAGAAAGGAAGTTGGACTTTGGAAAATTAAGAAAGTCGGGATCACGCAAAACGGACCTAGTCTGATGAATTATCTCCTAGAGTCACAATCTTAGTCTGTTGAATCTTTCTCCTAAGATGAAAATCTTAGTCTGATGAATTTTTCACCTAAGGTAAAGATAAAAATCTTAGTCTGTTGAATCTTTCTCCTAAGATGAAAATCTTAGTCTGATGAATTTTTCACCTAAGATAAAGACAAAAATCTTAGTCTGTTGAATCTTTCTCCTAAGATGAAAATCTTAGTCTGATGAATTTTTCACCTAAGATAAAGATAAAAATCTTAGTCTGTTGAATCTTTCTCCTAAGATGGAAATCTTAGTCTGATGAATTTTTCACCTAAGATAAAGACAAAAATCTTAGTCTGTTGAATCTTTCTCCTAAGATGAAAATCTTAGTTTGATGAATTTTTCACCTAAGATAAAGTTTAAATTTTAAAATACATTGTAGTCTTTAAATTTTTGAAAGTTGCATTTCAGTCTTATCACAATTCAAGTTTTGGTTCTTATTAGTATGTGGTAACAAACACCCAGTTTCCAAATTGGGGCAGAAAGTTTTCTTTGTTTTGTCTATTTTTGTGAAGTCAGGAACCTGCCTGGATAATAGAGGAATACATTCGATTTCCAATTCAGCAATCAGGAGCCCGCCTGAAGAACAGAGGTGATATAATTCAAATTTTAGTTTTCAATCGATTTTTTTTGTCTTTTTGAAGTCAGGAGCCCGCCTGAAGAATAGAGGCATACAATTCAAGTTTCGGAAGTCAGGAGCCCGCCTGTATAATAGAGGTATTTCAAGTCAAGTTTTAATCAAATTCTTATTAATATCAAGTAACATGTACCCAGTTTCCCAACTGGGGCAGAAAGTTTTCTTGGTTCGTTTATTTTTATGAAGTCAGGAGCCCGCCTGGATAACAGAGGAATACATTCAGTTCAAGTTCAGTAGTCAGGAGCCCGCCTGAATGATAGAGGTGATACATTCAATTTCAAGTTTCGGAAGTCAGGAGTCCGCCTAGAGAATAGAGACATACAATTCAAGTTTCAGCAATTAGGAGCCCGCCTGAAGAACAGAGGTGATACAATTCAAATTTTTAGTTCTCAATTGATTTCTTTGTCTTTTTGAAGTCAGGAACCCGCCTGAAGAACAGAGGTATACAATTCAAGTTTCGGAAATCAGGAGCCCGCCTAGATAATAGAGGAATACATTTCAAATTTCAGAAGTCAGGAGTCCGCTTGGAGAATAGAGACATACAATTCAAGTTTCGGAAATCAGGAGCCCGCCTGTATAATAGAGTCAGGAGCCCGCCTGGATAACAGAGGAATACATTCAATTTCAAGTTCAGCAGTCAGGCGCCCACCTAAAAAAAGGGAATTCAATTCAGAATGCAATTCAGAAGTTGATGAAGGATGTGAGTTGCTCAAGACATGGCCGAGGTCACAAGCACTACATGTCCGGTCCTGACCGAGAAGCTATAGAAGAACGAGCTAGTACCTGCAGCTAACAAGTGTCAAGGTTCAAATCTAAAGTCTGTATGAAGAACCATTCAAGACTCAAGATCAAGCTTCAGAAGACTTATAGATAGGAATCTTGTAGCTCGTAGTCGATAGGCTTAGCTAGTCTTTTTCATCTTTTGATTTTTGATGTAATAACATGGACCGCAGACTGGAACCTCGACGGAACGACACCTCGACCGGATCTCCACCTCGGCATACCTCATCATCTCACTCATCTCTGAACTACACGTGGTCTGATTCCTTTATAGCTAAGGATATGTAGGCAGCTTAGTTACCAGGGCTCGGTCACACTCCCTTCTCTCTTAGCTTTAGTCTCTCCAAATAAGGGTCGGGTCAAAAACCTGTCTAGTCAGTCTTTGTCTGAAAATTCTGTACGTTTCCAATCAAAGAGGGGCAGCTGTAGACATGTGATTTTTGACCCTCCCCAAGATCTTTTATATATTAGCGTAAAATATTTAATTTAGGCATAATATAGATATTTTAAGTAATTTTGACTCTTTCACTTTATTTTAGTACAAGAAAACAAAAATTACAACAAAAAAAATATATAATAATATAATAATAAGTTCATTAATATTTGTAGTCATTTTTAATCCAAAAGAAAAATATAAAAATAGTATCGTATTTTTATTTTTAATATAATGTTTGAAAATACAAAAATAGATTTGTTTTAATGGTTAGTTTTGTTTTAATAAATTATTTTAATAGTAGGACTAATTAATAAATGGGCGCGTAATTTTAATCTCGTTCGCGGCAAAAGAATAGAGCTTGGGCTCGAGCAATCCATCGTTAGGCCTAATTTTGGACCTAGCCCACAATTGTCAAGCCCATAATTCCTAGGCCCACACCCCTTAACCCAAAAACCCTACCCAAAAACCCTAGACTCTACACTATAAAAACAAGCCTAAAGGCTAAACAAAGGAAAAAAGAAGAAGCTAGAAACGACGCTCCATTCTCCTCTCAAAAGAGATGAAACTTGACCCTTCTCCTTCACTCTGTCAACGGCGCACCCCTCTCCATTTTTCAACAAGAGACGAACCTTATTGTTCTGCCTTTTGATTTGTTTCAAGCTTAATTTTCGAAGTTGTAGTGCTAATGTCAATGTTGATGGGAAGATTGTGAATTTGGGTCTCTGGAATACTGCTTAAAATCGGCTGGGACTGACATGGTCATGGTTGCTGCTGTTATTTTGTTGAAGGCTTGTAACTGGGTTTTCATTTTTATAGCTATTGTTTCTTGCCTTCATTTGACTCACTCTAGTGCTGTCTTCCGTTCGATTTAGGTAAGTTCCGAATCTTACTTGTATTACATCTGTATTGAGTGATTGAATTGTTAAATCTCTTATGTGATTTTACGGATTTGCTTGAGTTTCACAATCAAATGTCCAGCAATGTGTGTGGTGTTTTAATTTGGGAAAATACTGAAAATAGTGAAATAGATTAAAATGACACCTACATGGGTTAATTTCCAATTCTTAATTTTGGTTGGAATACTGTTATTGTTTGTTTGACTATTCTAAGTTCAATTGCATTTTTTTAGTTTGAAACTAGGTACAGTAAATAAAATTCCCATGTGAAGCCATTTTTGAGATATGCGAATTTTACTCATAATTTTAAACTTGGTTGATCTTACGCAAGGCTACATTTCTGTTGTGAGTTTAAGAAGATTAAGGAAGCTAGTGGTGCTATTGTGCTTACAGCTTAGGTTTGGTTTTATTAGCTGCGCCTTTTGAGGCTTTTTGTTAAAGTCATTGCTTTCAATTAGCCAATGGAGTATTTAAACCTTGGGATTTACTGCTTTGAAATACATTTGAGATGTTTCAGTGTATTGGGATGTTGACTGTTAAATCGCCTATTGATACAAATTAGCATATATTTTGAATGCTTTTGGCTGTTAGTTTCATGATAAAAAATGGGAGCCATCTTTTCTCCTCCAAAAAATGAAACCAGCGGCAGACTTTGAGAATTGCTAAACAAAGAGAAAAAAAGCAAATCTTAAAAATTCCTAAGCTAAGAAGTCGTTTGCAGCAAACAAAAAAAAAGGCAAAGTTATCATGTAAGATCTTTGAAGCATACAGTTTCACATTAGGCTACTAACGTGTACAGTAACATCTAATGTAAGGCAAAAATGAAATAACTTTAGTAATATAAACAAAGTGTGTCGTCTCATTAAGATGCGACATATGTTGTTGGGATTAATTAGCTTTAGAAAAATAATTAATGAAAACGCGTAGTTGCTTTAGGCGCGTTCGTTTAACAATATTATTTTCCTAAACTCGGGTGCGCATTGATGCGACCCAAATCCAAATCTCGATGAAGCCGAAATGTGTCGATAACCGCGGGTGCATTGATTGCAACGTGGTTCAAAACATGTTTTCGCGACATCGTAATTCTTATAAAATAAATAATGATAGAAAAGAGCTTTACAAATTGAGACGGGCCTTACCGCACGAAATGAATAAAAGTGGGGCCCTTAGTAAATAATTATCGAAATAATTAGAACTTGGGATGGCCATTTAGCTAACTTCATGGCTTTTCCCCAAAGTGACACTACGTTAGTATCTTGAGGCACGATTTAATTAAATAATTTTTCTTAAAAATCGGGTGCGCATTAATGCGACTCAAATTCAAATCTCGACGAAGTCGAAATGTGTTGATAACTACGGGTGCATTGATTGCGACGTGGTTCGAAATGCGTTTTCATGACGTCGCAATTCTCTAAAAATAATTATAATAAAAGCGGTTTACAAATAAAAGGCACCTGAGCCAGCATGTATTAAAATCAGATAAAATCAGATACAACAGTTAAGCGACCGTGCTAGAACCACGGAACTCGGGAATGCCTAACACCTTCTCTCGGGTTAACAGAATTCCTTACTCAGATTTTTGGTTCGCGGACTGTTAACAGAGTCATAATTTCCTCGGTTCGGGATGCAACCGGTGACTTGGGACACCATTAATCTCCCAAGTGACGACTCTGAATAATTAATAATCAAATCCCGTTCCGATTGTCCTTTAATTGGAAAAACTCCTTTACGCTCCTCTTGCGGGGTATAGGTAAAAAGGAGGTGTGACAATGATGATGCGAACAAGCTCGCCTCCAATTCTTGGTATAATGGGGAGTATGCCACGGGGGACGATGTGCCATAGGACTTTGTTGTATTCATTTTTGCTTTGCTATTTTTGTGAGGGCGTCCTTGAGCCCTTTGTAAAAAACTTTTGTAATATATCAATTGTAATGGAACAATTACTTTTTTGTTGTGTGCCTCTGAATTGTTATTTTTGTTTGTTGGGGAGGGGGCGGGCTCTGGCTTTCCGGCCTTGTATGATGTTTTATCGTAGGTGATCACAGAACTTAATAACTCGAACAAAGTTGTATAAAATGATTCAGGCGACATCGGATGTCGAATAATTCGTGCGACGTCGAGTATTAAATGATTCGAACGAGGCCGAACTCTTCTTTTCGGCGATGACCCTTGGCCGTAGGGGTGTTATTTTGAGTTGGTCAAAATATTAACCCATCGTAATTCGAACGAGGCTGAATTATTCTTTTGGAAATGGCCCTTGGCCGTAGGGGTGATATTTCAAGTTGGTCGAAATGTTAACCCGTCGTAAGTCGAACGAGGTCGAATTCTCCTTTTTTGGCGATGGCCCTTGGCCGTAGGGGTGTTATTTCGAGTTGGTCGACATATTAACCCATTGTAATTCGAACGAGGTCGAATTTTTCTTTTTTGGCGATGGCCCTTGGCCGTAGGGGTGTTATTTTGAGCTGGTCAAAATGTTAACTCATCGTAATTCAAACGAGGTCGAATTCTTCTTTTTTGGTAATGGCCCTTGGTCGTAGGGGTGTTATTTCGAATTGGTCGAAATGTTAACCCATCGTAATTCGAACGAGGTCGAATTCTTCTTGTTTATTGATGGCCCTTGGCCGTAGGGATGTTTTCGAGTTGGTCAAAATGTTAACCCGTCGTAATTCGAATGAGGTCGAATTCTTCTTTTTTGGCAATGGCCCTTGGCCGTAGGGGTATTATTTTGGGTTGATGTCGAAATGTTAACCCGTTGTGGTTCGAGCGATGTTGAACTTTAGATTGCGAACGGAGATCGATGGAGAGTAAAATGTTGCTTTATTCGTTTTATTGGAGTATTGTACATATCAGTTTCATACACATTGGAGAAGCTTCCTTGTATCTAGTCCCTTCATCGTTTGGCCTGGAGATATCATCGGCAGGCTGGGTGATGAATTATACTTGGAACTTCGAGACGTCCCCTTTGTCGCCTCGTTAAAAACCTCCCTGAGAAAACCCAATTGGGACAAAATCCGGGAGAGGGAAAAAGAGTACGACTCAGGTAGTGTCATTTTTCAGAAGTGGAAGTATTTGAGGTGGGCAACATTCCAGTTGTTTTGTAGTAGTTTTCCCTCCATTGTTTCTAGTTGGAATGCCCCTTTGCTTGCCACCTCTATGATTTTATATGGCCCGTCCCAGTTGGTTCCCAGTTTTCCTTCTTTTGGGTCTTTGGTCGCTTGTGTTTTGGCCTTAAGGACGTCCCCAACTTTAAGTGGTCGTATTTTGGCCTTCATGTTGTAGTACCTTTCCGGCCTGGAGATATCATCGGTAGGCGGGGTGATGAATTATACTTGGAACTTCGAGACGTCCCCTTCGTCGCCTCGTTAAAAACCTCATTGAGAAAACCCAATTGAGACAAAATCCAGGAGAGGGAAAAAGAGTACGACTCAGGTGGCGTCGTTTTTCAGAAGTGGAAGTATTTGAGGTGGGCAAGTTTCCAGTTGTTTTATAGTAGTTTTCTCTCCATTGTTTCTAGTTGGAATGCCCCTTTGCTTGCCACCGCTGTGATTTTATACGGCCCGTCCCAGTTGGTTCCCAGTTTTCCTTCTTTTGGGTCTTTGGTCGCTTATGTTTTGGCCTTGAGGACGTCCCCGACTTTAAGTGGTCGTATTTTGGCCTTCATGTTGTAGTACCTTTCCGCTTGTTGTTTTTGGGATACTATCCTTACATTAGCCATATCTCTCCGTTCTTCGACTTCATCGAGGCCTTATATTCTGTTCTCGTCGTTGTTTGGTCCACTTTCATTGGAGTATCTCAGGATAGGTTCTTCGACTTCAACGGGTATAACGGCATCAGTCCCGTAGACTAAAGAATATGGTGTTTCACCTGTTCTAGTTTTTGGCGTGGTGCAGTAGGCCCATAATACTTCCGGTAGCAGTTTCGGCCATAGCCCTTTAGCATTCTCAAGATTTTTCTTTAGTATATTCAATATTATTTTGTTAGAGGATTCTGCTTGACCGTTGCCAGCAGGATGGTATGGCATGGGGAATATTCGCTTGATGTGCCATTTTTTGAAGAACTAGATCGTCTTTTTTCCGATAAACTGAGGTCCATTGTTGCATCTGATTTCTTTGGGGATGCCAAAGCAGCATATAATGTTTTTCCATATGAATGTGATGACTTCCTGTTCGCGTATTTGGGCGAACGCACCTGCTTCCACCCATTTGGAAAAGTAGTGAGTTAAAACTAAAAGGAAACGTGTCTTACCTTGCTCCACTAGGAGGGGTCTAATGATGTCCATTCCCCATTTGATAAACGGCCATGGTGAAGTGATGGAGTGTAGGAGTTCGCTCGCTTGGTGTATCATTGGTGCGTACGTTTGGCATTGCTCACATTTCTTGACGTAATCCGCAGCTTCCCTTTTCATAGTGGGCCAGTAGTATCCCGCCCGAATGAGGCATCTGACAAGGGCTCGGTTGCCTATATGGGCACTGCAGTGACCCTCGTGTACTTCTTCAAGCACACGCCTTGTTTGATTTGGTCCTAGGCATTTTGCTAAAGGACCGCTGAATGTCCTTTTGTAAAGGTCGTGATTTATGAGGCTGTACCTGGCAACCTGTATTCGAAGCTTTTTGGCTTCCTTTTTGCCTTGAGGGAGTGTTCCTTCCTACAAATATGTCATGATGTGGTTGCGCCAATCCCAAGTTAAATTTACAGAATGTACCTTAACTTGGTCTATTAACGAGTGAAGGAGGGTGACCACATTTTCCTTGGTGATATTTTTGGTCACTGCTGCCAGTTTGGCGAGGCCATCTGCTTCGATGTTTTGCGCCCAGGGTATCTGATCGAGTCGACATTTATCGAATTCTGGTAGTAGCTTATGGATTTATGCCCGATATTTCTGTAGCCTTTGTTCCTTGATTTGGAAAGTCCCAACAACTTGGTTAACGACGAGTTGTGAGTCGCACCCGAGGACGACTAGTCGTGAACCATATTTGAGGGCCAATTTCAATCCTGTAATTATGGCCTCATACTCGGCCTCATTGTTAGTCATATCGGGGCACCGTATGGATTGGCAAATTAATTTGCCTATTAGGAATTCAATAATGAGTCTTAGTCCAGATCCCGATGCATTAGTTGCACCGTCGGTGTAGAGGACCTAGAGGTCGGGTTGCCTAGGGGAGGTGCAAAGTGCTTCCTGCTCGAACTCGGATAATATTTCGGCGCTAAAGCTGGAGATGAAGTCAGCGAGTACCCGCGACTTTATTGTTGTTCGCGGTTGATAGGTTATATCATGCTCGCTTATTTCTATGGCCCATTTGGCCAATATTCCCGACATCTCGGGTTTATGTAAGATGTTTATGAGGGGGAAAGTCGTCACCACCTATATGGGGTGACATTGAAAATATGATCTAATCTTTCGTGAAGCTATAACCAACGCCAGAGCCAGTTTTTTAAGATGGGGATACCTCGTTTCGGCGTCAATCAACGTTTTGTTGATATAATAAATCGGGGATTGCGTACCTTTGTTTTCACGGACCAGAACTGCGCTTACCGTGACTTCTGAGATGACCAGGTGGATTAAGAGGCATTTGCCGGGATCTGCCTTAGCGAGTAACGACGGTGAGGACAAGTACGCTTTTAGTTTTCTCAGGGCCTCGATGCAATCTGAATTCCACTAGAGCCCGTTATCTTTCTTCAGCATGTTAAAGAATTTATGGCATCTGTCGGATGACCGTGAGATGAACCTCGATAGGGTGGCTATCCAGCCCGTTACTTTTTGTACCTATTTTTTGCAGGTTAGTATTTCGGGTATCCCTTCGATGGCCTTGATCTAGTCTGGATTAATCTCGATGCCTCTTTGTGATACCAAGAAACCGAGGAATTTGACTGAGGTTACGCCGAAGGCACAATTCTCGGGATTTAGCTTCATTCCATACCACCTTAATATATTGAAGGCCTATATAAGGTGGTCAATGTGGTCCTCTTTCCTTTTGGATTTGACCAACATGTCATCGATGTAAACCTCCATCATTTTGCCGAGTTGGTCTTTAAACATTTTGGTGACCAATCTTTGGTATGTCGCCCCCACATTCTTTAATCCGAACGACATGACTCTTTAGCAGTACGTTCCCTGATAGGTGCTGAAAGTAGTTTTCTCCTTGTCTTCCTCCTCCATGAGGATTTGGTTGTAATCCGAGTAGGCATCCAAAAAGCTCAGCAGTTCGTGCCCTGCTATTGCATCGATGAGTTGATCTATATAGGGCAGTGGAAAAGATTCTTTCGGGCATGCCTTGTTTAGGTCCATGAAATCAACGCGCATCCGCCATTTCCCGTTTTTCTTTTTTACCATGACCACATTTTCGACCCATTGGGGATATTTTGATTCTCGGATAGAACCGTTGACAAGTAGCTTATCAACTTCAATGATGACTGCCTCATTGATTGCGGCATTGAACTTTCTACTTATCTGTCACACCGGAGGATATAGCGGGTCGATGTTCAGCTTATGCGTGGCGATGTCTTTCAGAATGCCCGGTATATCTGAATGGGAGAACGTAAACAGGTCAGCATTGTCAGTTAAGAATTTATGAAATATACCTGGTTCTGAGAGATTGTGTCTGATGTAAGCCTTTTTTGTGTTGTCGTTGTTGTCTAGTTGGACGGGATCAAGATCTTCTATGGTCGACTCAGTAGCCTCTACAACGTCGGGATCCTTGATAACGTCTGTCTGTGCGTCGGGTTTGGTTCCCAACATCACTAATTTCTATGCTTACGTGTTTGCTCCCTTTAGTTGTTGGGTGTGTGTGCAATCCTGGGTGATGTGATAGCATTCTTGTGCGGTGCGTTGTTTGCCCCAGATGTTGAATATTTCCCATGGAGTAGGGAACTTGATTACTTGATAGAGACTTGACGGGATGGCCCGCATGGCATGTATCCACGGTCGCCCTATGATGGTATTGTAGGTTGTGTCTTGGTCCATGATGTGAAACGTTGTTTCAAGGGTGCCTCCTCTGGCTAGAATGGGTAACACTATTTCTCCAAAAGTTTGCTCGACTGCATTATTAAAACTCGTTAGTGTTATGCAACACAATATTATTTTATCTTCCAACCTCATCTGTACGTGGATTCGAGGATGGATATTACATGTGCCACTTCCGTCATCCATCATTATTCTTTTCACATCAGTATCTGCAATACGTAAAGTAATAACAAGAGCATCATAGTGAGGGAAAGACAAACCGTCGGTATCTGACTTATCAAAGACTATACTATCTTCGAGGTTATCATACCGTTCATGAGTGATCGACCGTTTGAGTTTGTATGTAGTGGTGAATTCACATGGTTGGTTGCTTCACCGCCTCAGCCTATGATCATTTGGATGGTGCGGGCGGGGGAGGGTGGTTTTTGGGGGCCTTGGTGTGATTCTCGTTCGCGGGCAAAGTTGGCTCTCCCTCGGTCGCTCATCAGTTCTCTCAGGTGTCCCTGATTTAGCATTCTCACTACCTCCTGGCGCAGACCTATGCAGTCATCGGTTTTGTGACCCCATTTCTGGTGAAATTTGCAGAGGGCACTTGATTTCCGAGTACTTGGATCAAACTTCATCTTTTGCAGCCATTGTACCTTCGTACCAAGCTTCTCTAGTGAGTACACTATTTTTGAAGGAGAAATACAAAAATTGTGAGCAGATAAGAGCGGAGGCATACCTCTTTCGTTTCGTGGTGCCGCAGTATGCTGAGGAGGGACATCCATGTGCCTTGGGGGATGTGGGATGGATTTTCTGATGTAGGGATGATGTTTCTTTCGATCAAGACGGGGGGCCAACTGATCCTTTTGACTCTCATTGCGACGATTGATGTTTAGCTTAAAGTATATATATTTCTATGTATATCGCCTCATATTTTACTTTTGTTTCGTGAATTTTGGATGTTAAATGCTATGATTTATATTAATTTGAAGTGTTTTTATTTGTAGGAATGATTCGGGAGGAATTGGGGGCGAAACGCGCAAGATTTGAGCTAAAACAGAAAAATTCGGTAAAAAGCCATTTGGGCTCCATAGGCAGCGCTTGGCGCCACCTGTGCCACTGGAGACATTGTTGACAATTTGGGCAGCGCCCTTGTGGGCGCCTAGCACCCTTGTGGGCGCCTAGCGCCAGGCTGGGTACTGTTGAAGTGGATTTCATCCTATTTTTTCCGGGACATGGTTTATTAGGCCCTAGACTAATCCAACACGTATAAAAGGAAGACTAAGCCTATTTTTGGAGGGAGAAACTCACTTTGGACGAAAAATACACACAAGAAACATCTAGGAGCAAGAACATCTCAGAATTTTTCATCTTTTTTAGTATTTTCAATTAATCAAAACTTATGCAATTGTTTGATTACATCATGAGTGGCTAAACACCCATTGTTTTGGGGTTGTGATTTAGCCATGAATATTGTTGTTTGATATTAGCTTGACCTTAATTATAATTCACCAATATATGGTTGTTTCTTCAATTTTGTGTTTAATTGCTTAATTGTCTAGCCAACAGTTAGGTTCTATTTACTATCTATGCTATGCTTGGGAAAACCGTGTTTAGATTAGAGAAGAATTGAAGAGAGCAAGATCTTTACCCTTAGGGGGAGCGAATTTGTGGTTAGTATAGGAATATACCTATTCACTGTGCTTAATTAAATATTGTGATCTTATTGCGTTCTTAATAGATTAATTTCATAGGAATATAGGCATTAATCTATTGAGAATAGGTGAGTAGTACTTCGGGAGAAGGCTATGAGAGGATTTATCGATTAATTAGCAACCATGAGTGAATTATATGAAAGGGAGAGTTAATTAGAACATAGTACAAATGGTGAATCGATCACAACCCTGGAATACTTGTCTCTACTAAACACACAACAATCAATTTGTTACTTGATAATTTCGTTATTATTTAGAATCGTAGTATAGTATAATCATATTATTGGACTTTGATTTTAGCTGGATTGAATAACAATTTTAGTGATTTAGTGAGTAGTTTATACAAGTCTCTGTGGGTTCGACACTCAACTTATCATTATATTACTTGTCGGCCACGTATACTTGCGTGTGCGTTTAGAAGCAACAAGTTTTTGGCGACGTTGTCGGGGACTTGAATAGTAACTACTTTCTAGTTTTTGCTTTAATTGTTTATTTCGTCGAGTTTAACGTTACTTGATTGTTGGTCGGATCTCAGGAACTTTGATTGAATGCACATGGTCAGAAGCCAGGACCGACTTCAAGGCTTTGATCATGAACCTGAGAGAACATTTTACAGGAGGTTGAGGGAAGCAAGAGACACGAATAATATTCAGGCACTTGTTCAATTTCCTGTAGACATGGCAGAGGAGCAACACATGGTTGTTCAGGAGGTAGCGATGCCCAACATTGCTAATGTCACCTCCAGTATTGTGAAGCCTAGAATCACTGGGCACTTTGAGCTGAAATAGAGCATGATCCAGCTACTTCATGCAAACGGGCAGTTTATGGGTCTTCCACACAAGGATCCACAACAACATATTTTGAACTTCTTGGAGATTAGTGATACTTATATCACTAACGGGGTCACTCGATGTGAGGCTCACAATTTTTCCATTCTCTCTGTTGGGCGAAGCTAAGCGATGGCTAAAGGCAGAACCAGCTAATTCCATTACATCATCAAAAAGTAGGGGAATCTTTATACTCTGCTTGGGAAAGGTTCAAGGGGCTACTCAGAGACTGTCCTCATCACAGTCAGACAAATGAAGTGTTACCTCACACTTTCATAGAAGGGTTACATCCTGAAACAAAGATTGTGGTAGATGCTGCAGTTGGATATCAAGTGTTGGAGTAAAGCTTTGACGAGATATATGCATTATTGAACAAATTCTCCAAAAGCAATCCGGATTGGCAAGGAGAGATGGGCAGACACACAGTACAAAAGTCTGCCGGAGTTCTTGAGTTAGATGTCATCTCAGCATTATCAGCGTAGATTTCTACACTGGCCAACCAGGTCAATCAGATGACTTTGATTATCAACAGGCAACAGGCACAACCGGTACAACAGGTTCAAGTGATTTGTGAAATATGTGGAGAGGGTCACACGAGCGACATATGCCCCGCTAACCCAGAGTCTATCTACTTTGTGGGTAATTTAAATAGGGGCCAAACAAACCAATATGGAAACACTTACAATCCCAACTGAAGGAACCACCCAAACCTCTCTTGGGGTGGAAATCAAGGTACTCAGAATCAATACAAGCCTCAAGCACCTCAATAGCAATATAGACCACCTCGGGTTGAACAACAAGCGAGTCCTACAAGTCACCTTGAAGACATGTTGAAAAAAGTGATGGATGAATAGTAAGCCCTCTCTCAGAAAGTGATGGCTGAACAATAAGCTTTCTCTCAAAAAGTGATGGCTGAACAGCAAGCCCAAGTCGCAATAATGAGAAATTTGGAGCGCCAAATGGGACAGCTTGCCAATGCTCAAAACACTAGACCAGTTGGAGCTCTTCCAAGTGACACTGAAGCTAATCCTAGGGCATCCCTTAACGTGATGTCGTTGAGGAATGGGAGACAATTAGAAGAAGTTCAGTCTAAAAAGAGGAAACATGTAACTTTTAATGAGAGGCCAACCGCTATAGAATCAACATCAGAAAAATCTAAGGAGTCAGCGAAGCCAGCTGGAGAGGCGGTAGCTGAGCAACCCCACCATTGGTTGCAAGGCCACCACCTCCATTCCCTCAAAGGTTGCAGAAATTAAGGGATAACGCCGCATATAAAATGTTTCTTGATATCTTGAAGCAGGTGCAAATTAATATTCCATTGGTTGACATCTTACAAGAAGTACTCAAATATGCAAAGTACATCAAGGACATTGTGGCAAATAAAAGGAGGTTGACCGAGTTCAAAACTGTGGCACTCACTGAGGAGTGCAGTTCAAGAATTTAGGGCAAGTTACCTCAAAAATTGAAGGATCCAGGTAGTTTCACTATCCAAATCTCGATTGGTAAACATGCTGTTGGGCGAGCTTTATGTGATCTTGGAGTGAGCGTCAATTTGATGCCGCTATCTGTGTTTAGACAGTTGGGGTTGGGTGAGCCACGCCCAATAACAGTTATCTTACAGTTAGCTGATCGCTCCCTTGCTCATCCTAAGGGAGTGATTGAAGATCTGCTAGTTGAAGTGGGTTCTTTCATATTCCCTGCTGATTTCATTATCCTAGACTACGAGCCCGATCAGGAAGTCCTATTTATTTTGGTTCCATTCTTAGACACGGGCCGAGCTATTATTGATGTTTGTGAAGGAAAGGTGACGATGAGAGTAGGTGACCGAGTGGAGGTCTTTAATGTTTATAAAGCACTCAGGTTGCCAGCCCACTATGAAGAGTTATCCATGATCTCTGTGGTGGAGAGTGATAACACATCGTTAGTGCCCTATATGAGCCCTGTAGATCCTGTTGAACGAGTATTGATTGGGGATGGAAAGAATAGTGAAGATGAAATGATGGGAGAAATTGAGAAAGTATTGGATATGTCCTGCAATTATATCCAGAGGTTTAGAAAATTTGAAGAGTTGGACCGGCCTGTCACTCTAACCTTTCCTAAGCCATCTATTGAAGAAGCTCCGAAGCTAGAACTTACGCCACTTCCAACGCATCTGCACTATGCTTATTTTGGGAACTCTAAGACATTGCCCGTGATTATTTCATCTAGCTTGACCAGCACTCAAGAAGAAAAATTGCTCAGAGTACTCCGCGAGCACAAAAAGGCCATTGGGTGGACTATAGCTGACATCAAGGGTATTAGTCCATCGTTTTCCATGCATAAAATCTTTTTAGAGGACGAACACCGCCTCAGTGTGGAGCATCAAAGAAGATTAAATCCCATTATGAAAGAGGTAGTGAAAAAGGACGTAATCAAGTTGCTCGATGCAGGTATCATTTTTCCTATTTCTGATAGCAACTGGGTAAGCCAGTTCAATGTGTGCCCAAAAAGGGAGGAATGACTGTAGTTGAGAACGAGAAGAATGAGCTAATTCCTACTCACACTGTTACGGGGTGGAGAGTCTGCATTGATTATAGACGGTTCAACAAAGAAACTCGCAAGGATCACTTCCCACTTCCATTCATTGACCAAATGCTAGTCAGATTAGCCGGGCATGAATATTATTGCTTCCTTGATGGTTATTCGGGATACAATCAGATTGTCATATGCCTAGAGGATCAGGAGAAGACTACTTTTACTTGTCCTTATGGTACTTTTGCCTTCAAGCGAATGTCGTTTGGTCTTTGTAATGCACCAGCCACTTTCCAGAGGTGCATGATGGCTATTTTCACCGACATGGTGGAAAAATTCATGGAAGTGTTTATGGATGATTTTTCAGTTTTGGATCTTCTTATGATGATTGCTTGAGGAATTTAAGTAAGGTGCTGGCCTGCTGTGAAGAAACAAATCTGGCACTGAATTGGGAAAAGTGCCATTTTATGGTACAAGAAGGCATCGTGTTGGGTCATAGAGTATCTCGGAGTGGCATTGAAGTTGATAAGGCGAAGGTGGAGGCAGTTGAAAAATTGCCTCCACTTATTTTAGTGAAGGGTGTCTGGAGTTTCTTAGGACACGCGGGTTTCTATCGGCGCTTTATTAAATATTTTTCAAAAATTGCTACTCCTTTGTGCAGGCTACTTGAAAAAGATGTAACTTTCAACTTTGATGATGCTTTCCTCATGGCATTTGAAGAACTCAAAAAGAATTGGTGTCTGCTCCCATTATTGTGGCACCTGATTGGTCCGTACCATTTGAACTTATGTGTGATGCGAGTGACCTTGCTATTGGAGCAGTGCTAGGCCAGAGGAAGGACAAGGTATTTTATTCGATCTACTATGCGAGTAAGACTCTTGATGATGCACAATTAAATTACACTACCACTGAGAAGGAGTTGTTAGCTGTTGTGTGGGCCTTTGAGAAATTTCGGGCATACTTGGTGGGAATGAAAGTCATAGTCCACATCGATCATGAAGCAATTGGGTATCTGTTTACAAAAAAAAATCTAAAGCTAGATTGATGCACTGGGTTTTGTTGCTGTAGGAATTTGATGTAGAAATACGAGATCGAAAGGAGACAGAGAACCAAGTAGCTAACCATCTATAAAGGTTGGAAAATCACGATCACGTGGAGGAGGGTGGCCAAATTAAAGAAGTATTTCCTGATAAGCAACTTTTTGCTATAACCCAATACCCTCCTCCATGGTACGCAAACTACGTGAATTATCTTGTGAGTGGGGTACTTCCTCCTGAAATTGAATCTGAAGCTAGAAAGAGGTTTTTACATGATGTGAACTTTTACTACTGGGATGAGCCCTATTTTGTACAAACAATGTGCTGATCAGTTGATGAGGAGATGCATTCCTGAAAAAGAGGTGGAATTAGTGTTGTATGATTGTCACGCATCACCTTATGGGGGCTATCATGGAGGAGATAGAACAACTGCAAAGGTACTACAATCCGGTCTCTTTTGGCCAACTTTATTCAAGGATGCCCATGCATTAGTTAAGAAATGTGACCAATGTCAGAGAACGGGAACAATCACAAGGAGGCATGAGATGCCTTTGAATAACATCCTAGAAGCTGAGCTTTTTGATGTGTGGGGGATAGATTTTATAGGGCCATTTCCACCATCCAGAGGAAACAAATACATTTTGCTAGCAATTGACTACATGTCAAAATGGGTGGAGGAAATTGCTTTGCCAAAGAATTATGCCATGGTGGTAGCTGCTTTTGTGAAAAAGATCATATTCTCGAGATTTGGGACTCCATGTGCCTTAATTAGTGATGAGGGGACTCATTTCTGCAATCAATTGTTGAATAACCTTCTAGCTAAATATGGAATTCGCCACAGAGTTGCTACAGCATATCATCCTCAAACAAGTGGGCAAGTTGAGGTGTCAAATAGAGAAATAAAGCAAATATTAGAGAAGACGGTGAGTGTGAATAGGAAGGATTGGGCTGCAAAGTTGGATGATGTCGTATGGGCGTATAGGACTGCATATAAAACACCAATTGGAGCGTCCCCTTACAAGCTTGTTTATGGGAAGGCATATCACTTACCCGTTGAACTGGAACACAAGGCATACTGGGCCATTAAGAAGTTGAACATGGACTTTGAGGTCGCAGGCGAAAACAGACTTATGTAGTTGAATGAGTTAGATGAGTTCAGGCTACACTCTTATGAAAATGCTAAGCTCTATAAAGAAAAGACAAAAAGATGGCATGACAAGCATATCAAGCCGTGTCACTTTGAGCCAGGCCAACAAGTATTATTATTCAATTCTAGGCTATGGTTGTTACCTGGGAAGCTAAAATCGAGATGGTCAGGTCTATTTGAGGTGGTGAGAGTCACTCCTTATGGTGCAATCGAGCTGCGAGCTTTAAATGGTGAGAGGAAATTCTTGGTGAATGGTCATAAAGTCAAGCATTATTAGGGAGGAATGATTAATCGTGAGAAGACCAAGGTTGTACTCGTTGATGAGTAAGCGAGACTCTGCATCGTGCCGCGACGTTAAATCAGGCGCTTGTTGGGAGGCAACCCAATTTTTATTGCTCTCCTAGTTTAACTTCTTAATTTTTCTTTTGGAGTAGGACGAGTATTGCATTTTCTTTATAGTTACAGAAATTTTAGATGTGATGGTGTAGGAGCGTGTAAATTAGGTATATATAATGCTCGGGGGATCGGGATGTGTAAAAAAAAATCTCGCGAACAGCGCCCAGGTCAGCGCCTAGCGCTGCCTGGGGTGCCAGAAACAATGTTGAATTAACCTAGAGCCAGGCAGGGCGCGAGGCGCCAAGCTGGGGGGTGCCAGGTAATATTTTTCTTAAAATTTGTTATTTGTTGAAATTTTAACCCTTACCCATGTACCCCAACCCAAATACCCATTTACACTAATACTATAACCCAATCCTAACATCCATATCCTTTCCCAAAAACCCACACAAACAAAAACAACCCAAATTCAAAACCTGAAGAACGCACAAACGTGACTGCTTCTGCCCGATTCCTCTCTTCTTCTTTACGACAATTTTCTCCAAATTTTTCTTTCTCTCTTGCTATCTTTCTCCAGTCTACAGGTATGTTCTTCTTCTTCTTTTCTATTTCTTTCTGTGTTTTAACTAGTAGATAAACATAATCCCATTTCCAAGAGCCCTAATCCCCAATATTTTTCCCTATGTAGTTCTTATGAAAATTTTATGGTGGGAGATTTGTTTTGGTCAAAAATTGGGTGTTTAATGTGTATACGGAGTAGTAAACTAGAATTCCCTCTACTTCGTTGAAAATTGGGAGGTCCACCATGTTCCACCATTATTGAAGTTGAAGAACTCACTTCATGCCCACATTGTGTTTGTTTAAATGCTTGAACGAGGATTTTTGGTGCACCAGTAAAGTCTAAGTAACCGAATGCAATCGTGTATGCATTTGGGCTAAGTGTGGGGTGTATAGGGATACATTTACATGCTAGGGGTGTGGCCTTGATGCAATACATGTTCCTACACCATTGATCTTATATGTTGTATGTTGTAGAATCTTGTAAGTTTGACTAATTTAGTATAGTCTAGTAGTTGTGAAAGGTTCAATACCATATAACTCTTGCTTACCTTAAGGTGAATTCATGTAGCCATGATCAATCATTATTGTGTGGCATGGGGAAGTCTTGAGTACCCATAACTTTAAGGTGCAACACTACATTGTGCCTTCGGTTGTAAGTGTGGGGTCATTTCATGACTTGCACGACAACCTTAGGCATATTTCTTGAACTGTTCTCACATTCATGTTTAATTGTGTTGCAAGATACTATGGCTCATGATGGTTCTAGCAAAGGCAAAGGCATTGGAAAGTCCTCCACCACTTTTCCTGCGCCCAAAAAGCGAAAGCAGGGAGAAAGCTCTTCACTACAGTCCAAAGGAAAGCAGGTTGCCGAGGGATCTCCGCAGGTGCCATTAAGGCCAAGGCCTCGTTTGGATTTGGTCGATGCTGTAGCTATTGCATGGCACAGGGACTTTGTGCCATCTGGTCGGTACATTTCTGAGATGGGGATCAATACCACAGCCTTAGAAAGAAACTTCCCGGCAATACTCAACAGGCTGCAAGCTTTAAATATGCATAAGTTGTTGGAATGCACGGGGCCTGCAAATCTGAGCATGGTTCGAGAGTTGTATGCTAACTAGGATTACCAAAGGAGCACTTCATGTGTAAGAGGGAATGATGTGTCGATGGATAAAGAGTCTTTGTGTGACTATTTGGGGGTCGAGAATGCTGACCCAAGGAGACTCCAACGCTTTATCAGACGTCCGAAGTATAAGCTGATATGTCACACTCTTTGTGGCGTGGAATGCCAAATGGATAAGGAAGCAAGGCAACATTCACCTCTCTATGGTGCGCTCCGACTTCAACAAAGCTGCCAAGGTGTGGCAGAATTTTGTGCAAGCGAGACTCATGCTGGCAGAGTAT